>NC_030989.1:976551-1208447 GCF_000149955.1 Fusarium oxysporum f. sp. lycopersici 4287 | reverse complement strand
CTCAGGTCGTCAATTTACATTTGAGGTGGACCAGGTTGGAAAGGAGTGCACATAGAGTTGGGCTAGTGTCTTGGATAAAACCTAGGAAGATTGAGGCATCTGGCGGAAGCTCTTCCAACACCGGCAAGAAGCCGCAACAGGATGAGGGCAGAGTCACAAGCCCTGCACTTGTGCAGCAGAACTTGCTTAATGCCATCAAATCTACCCGGGCTTACGGATCTGATAGCGTCTTTTCGGAGCCCAAAGTCAACGAGGTAAAGGAACAAGCCACTTACTGTGATAAGACACCAGCACAGAACATCACTTTCATTGCAGAAACTTCAAATGGTATGAAGATATTCTTCTCCAAGGATGTCAAAGACCCTGGGAGTTTCTTGTCGAAACATTTGAACAACCTTAATGTCTTCTCCAGTATGTTGATTGAGGTGGGCAATACCTACTCTATGTCACCCAAAGTCCTGCACATCTTTTATGACGAGGCTGGCGGCACTATTGCTTTCAACACTGGAGGCAGTATCTTCTGTAACTTCAGGTTCTTCTTGCAGTTGCACGCCGCGCAAATTGAAGGAAGAAGTGGACAAGCCAAGGCAGAGGCTGCTACCTGGTGGTGGGTGGTTCTGGCACACGAACTTGCACACAATCTCGTGTCGCTACACAATGCTGATCACAGCTACTATACGTAAGTGTTTACCCCCTCTCGTCTAATAAGATCATACTAACGATGCTAGTGAATCTTTTATTCAGCAGTATTTCCCCAAAATCGTGGCCAAAGCGGTGCAATGGACTGCAAATGCTGGGTCTCGCAGCGAAACACCCACGATTGCACCACCTCCATCTGGTGCACCACCACCTTACCCGGGTCAATTAGGACGAAGCTTGCTAGACTGATGAGTGTTTTTATCATGGCATAGCGGGGAGTTTTGAGACGTTTGGCGTCTTGGGATATCACCTCTCTGGTTGTTTTGGTGGTTGTGACCGTAATTAAGACACTAGACTTTATATAGACTCTAGATTCTTCAAGTATTGTGTACGGGGTCTAGCACACGCACCTTATAGTTTCTGTCTCACAATAACCCTGCAACTGGTGATGCAATAGCGATAAGATGATCTTGTGCCACTAAAGTTACGAGTGAGATTCATACACTAAGCTCTATGCACATGTTTTGCCAACGCTGATACTTGCAGCTCAGATAGCGACCAAAAGAAAATCAACAATAGTTTACCACAAGGCTTTTTCTACTGTTTCTAAGTTGCGAGAACTCCATTGAATAGGTACATACAAGATATACGTCGATATGTCGATAAGGTACAGGGTAGTTGTCTGATGTTTTCTCACGTGATCGTCATCGTGACCAATCAATTCGACTCCAATTACAGTGAGCTTGGGATGGATCTTGAAGATCACGACCTCACCTCTCGGTAACGAACGAAGTTAACGCTCCGACTCGCATTCCGAGCGAACCTCTCCTCCACGAAACCTCTCCACTCTCGAATCTCGAGTACCCGACAGTCAATTGCCCATCATGGTCCACCGCATCGCCTTCTGGAGCCTTTTCGGTACGTCACATACCTGAGCCAATTCGTCCGCCCATAGCATCCGAGCATACGACATGAGCAATTGGAGACGAGACACATGCGACGGATAGAGAGAATTGGATACTAACAGTAGAAAAAAGGCCTCGGCGCTCGATTCTGGCAAATGGGTATCGAGATGCGCCCATTCTTCAACAAGTCCTCCCTCTGGGTGTACCCCGTGTATGCGGCCGGCGGCGCCAGCTTCGGATACTGGCTGCAGGGCGTTGACGACAGCCAAACCTCTACTCTACAAGAACGAAAGGCTCTGCTCCTCGAGAAGCGAGCGCGCAAGGCGGAGCGGGACGCTAAGGCGGAGGCTTAGAGGGGAATGAACAGGAATGGAAATTTAAGATATCGGGAAATGAAGACCTCTTCGGCTTGAGAGAAGAAGATTGAAGAGGCGATATTATTGTACATTGTGATATTGGGAGGTTGAGCGTCGAAATGGGACGTTTGATTCGAATCTAATACGCCAAAGCTCTGAACGCTGTGATGATATGATGTCCAGAACACCGAACGCCAATTGCTTCACGGAATCCGATATTGATCACCAGATTGAACTCATGTCATGTTATACCACACGCAATAAATTAAAAACTTATTGTCATTGCCTCATAGAGCTGCTTCTAATTCCAGCACCAGCCAAGACCGATTTAACAAGAATGACAATTCAAGACGCCGCGTCATCTATCATCCCTGATAGTCTTTTCCACGTTCCTTTAACCCAATCCAAGTCTGATTACAACTCCTCTAATTTTCTTAGAATCGCAGGCACAGACGTGGCAGAGGAATTGCCCAGCTCCGTCACAACCACTGAAATATACTTATCGCGTGTAGTGTCAAACAGTAAGCGGAAGCCAACATCGGTGGATCGCTCAGGGTCGATTTCGTTGTAAGTGAGAGAGTCGATGGATACACGCTCTGTGAAATTGACCGTCTCGCAGAGTGCCACAACGCGGACGTTCAGATCAGTCGCCGCCGTGGCGATATCGCATGAGCCGGCGCGGGCGTACATGGCACCGTTGCTGAAGATGGCTTCGGCTGCGAGGAAAGCTTTAGTTGCCTCGTAGAGGTGTGTTCGCAGAGCACCAAGATCGGAAGCATAGGTGACTTGGATACCAGCGGCGGAGAGCCTTTTGGCGAGATCGATGCCGACGCGCTCATAAGGATCATCGACAAGAATCACGCGGAAGTCCGTTTTGTTCTTGCGAGCCTGGAGAAGAGTGCGCTCAACGAGGTGGTGATGAGCGTAGGTGAGTACAACATCGCCATGCCCAATCATGTTGGCAGCAGTCTCGACAATCACGTAGTCTGCGAGAGTGATACGCTCACGAATGTAGTTGTCAATGGACTCCTTGAGGAGCTTCTTCACGTCGTTGTCGTGAAGATCGACATCCACTTTACTGATCTGGAGCTTCAGCCACCGGATGGCGTTGCCCATTGAGAAGCACATGGGGCGGCATGCTGTGAGGTACTCGATCTGGGGGTTGAGAACGTGAGGTGTGAAATGGCGGGAGAAAGTGAAGCCGGGAGGAGTTGTGTAAGAGTCGATGACCTGGGGCTGTTAGATCAATACTACATCACAGGGGCAGAATTTCTGACCTTCTGGAAAGCATACAGCGTCGCCTCGAGTCGTGTGACACTATCACTGATAGCGAATGCGCTCATGTGCTCGCCGAGAACCAAGACAGCAGGATGGACGTCCTTGTCGGCATTTGTCATTTCTATCCGCCTAGCCATAGAGAGGTGGCTAAAGCAGTCTGGTATCGAAGGCTTGTCGTCCTTAACCACAGCCGTCGCTGCCGCTGGTCGAATAGGGAGTTTTGCGCCGCCATGTTGCTGGTGCTGATGCTGTCCGTCCTGCTTAGGCTTTGCTTTGCCTCCCTTCCCATCACCGGACGCCTGTTGACCGCCTTGCGATGGGCCCTGTGAAGCCTGCGAAGCCTTGGCTTGTGCTCTTCTGGCAGCCTTTTCCTCCTTGGCCTTCTTCTTTAATTCAGCGCCCGATAACTTCTTCTCGCCAACGAGCGCTGCTTGTTGCTGCTCTTTGGGCTTCTGAGGCTGGGCCTGCTCCTTCTTCTCCGTCTTAACATCGTTATTCTCTGTGGTCTGCGGCGCAGGGACCGAGCCCTCGGCTTCTGTGGACATTGGAACTGGTTCGAGCGATCTTTTGTGGTGATATCGAGAATGTGGTTATCCGAGGGCGGGGCACTCCCAGACTTTCAGAGATCAAGGCAAGAGTGTGCGCTGTGATACAACTTGCGTAGAAGATTCGTTACGGACTCGTGTGATTCACTGGAAAATACTCGTTATTTCTGTAGAAGATGGTACAGTAAAGGTACCGTTTGTAGCGAGGAACACTCAAATGGAGGCTTTGAGTCATTCGAAAATAATGATTTGGACCGGCATTTGGATGGAGAAATCCAATCAGTGATCGAATGCCCCGCGCTAGCCAAACCTCAAGAGGTGTGGGTGTGGCAGTTGGAAGTCCAGCAGAGCCTCTAGATAGATTACTACGTAGAATGTCACTCAATAGGTGCAAGGTGGTTGCAGAATGTGATAAGTTTATTGTAGATAACGAAGCTATTATTTGGTATCCTTGCGTATTCGTCAGTTCCATGCCGTTTCTTTCGCGAACACCAGATCTATTCAAGGTCGCACGCGCAACAGTATTCACATCGCGTCGCATGTTTACATCACAATGCGCCGAAGGAAAATGTTAAGCATTAAACGGTTCAGCACCACGTTACAGTGAGTCCCACAAGACGTGCTCAGTTTGGCGTGGAGTTTCGGGAGGATGAAGGCATCGTCACCTTGGGCAGATCAGCTTCACAGTTGACGCGAGGCATCACATTTGGCTTCAACAGAAGCTGCTACGAGGCAATCATGAATCATCAGTCACGAGCTTCCTTCTTCACGGCAGTCCATCAAGAACTGGTCGCAATGAAAGAAAATAAAGAGTTCCAAAAATTCCCTTGCCAGGCGAACCCAACAAGGAGCGGTCAGTGTATAGTTTTCAACTAGCAAAATTCCTCTCTCAGCTTATCGCTTCACGGAGAAGGAAAACGCCCATGCACTTGGATGGAGAGGAAAGGAAAAAAGAAGACTGAAAGGGTGGGAGGAAGTCGGGCTCTTATAGCTGGGAGAGATCACTCGCGCACGGACCACTTCGATATATTACCTAAGGCATCAAGGCCAATCTGAGCGCGAATTACAGGAAGGTGGAGCTCTAATTTCCAGGCACCAGCGGAAGGTTCCACTGTTGGCAGGCAGGCACAGAGGCAGCAGCAGCTTAATTTCCAGCCCAGCAGGCAGGCACACTCTATCCTACACTCACAGGCACGCGACACCATCGATTGGCTGTGCCTACAGTACGGTATTGGATAGATTCCATATCAAAATGGCTGGGCTACCTTACCTGTGGCTTCATCTCACTGCTCTTTCTCGCTCAGGATCAAGATTTCCAGCTGTTTTTCTGCACCCTCGAGATGAGCTCCTGCGGGAATTGATTCGATTGACAATAACCCCCCCCGGAGCGCATTTCGCGAACCATATCCAACAATTACTTCAGCATACCTGTACCTTACGTTCTTTGCCAAACCTTGATCGTAGTTGCTCCAGCTGTGTGAACCTTCTTGGCATGAGATTGGCAGTCACAGCTTTGCAATTTGTTCATGTGAACATTCGGTTTCGTTGCCTACTTCCCTTTTATTTAAGGTAGAATTCCAGGTTGACTTACTCGCTCGCTAATCAACAAACTTGAGCTGTCTATGCCTAGAGTCATCTGGACTTTCTTCAGCTTAACATTTGCCCGTGGCGATAAACACAAATGTCAAAAAGATATAAGGTTTAGTGCTCCAGGAGGACCTACGATCAAGGTAGTTAAAGGATTCCCATTATAAACAAAGCTTCTTACTAGATGTCCTATCTATGAGATAAGGGAGGAATAAAACGTAGGACCTCAATCCTCAATGACAAAAGAATTTGAGCAAACTTAGTGGCCTACTTAATAAGTTTATTTTCGCATCTTGTTCTAGAGTCTGACGTTTTCTTGCTTCCCAGGGCCTGTATGGGAGAGCACTGTGGACTCACGCTTGTCACTGGATGCTGATTAACGGAACTTTCGACTTACTACAAGTTCCATTACCTCCACAGACTCGCCCGGTCCATAATAAGGAAATTCCTTTATTCAGGTTCTTGAGAGTATGCACTCTATTGGTGGCTGATTGTCTGGCATCCATACCAAGTACATATAACTCACTGCCTTACCTACTAAGTAGGCTCATCTCAGTCAGACTCTCACTTCAAGAGAATGAGATTTCACATGAGCTGTCGCTTCTTGCAATATCCTACTTTTTCATTAATTTAATATATAAAAACTTAAGGAGAAATGAAACAATCAAAGAACTGGTCATAAATGAGTCAATGGAGTCTTTTGGGTACTCCCAGCCACTGATCGCTGCGATACCGCACTAAGTAGGTAGCTTACAGTTCTATATCAAACCCCAGCGAAAATTCCCATCAACTACAGCATCAGCAATACAATCCTCAGTCGCCAAGATGATGAAGAAATTCGCTCGCGCCTACTCTTCGGCGTCAGCCACCCTTGGCTCAAACCCTGTTCCTCCTTCAAAGATTCAATACATTCCTACTTCAGGAAAATACCCCAAAGGCTTTATCGCTTCAGGTGTTTTAGCTGGTGTCAAGCCTGGCAATACCAGCAAGCCCGACATCGCCCTCGTCACTTCTGATCGTCCCTGCGCCGCTGCTGGTGTCTTCACAAAGAATAAGTTCCAGGCAGCTCCTGTGACCTATAGCAGGAAACTTTTGCAGCAGAAGAAGAACGCGGGCCTGCGAAGTGTGGTTGTCAATTCTGGTAATGCGAATGCTGTCACCGGCACCGGAGGTCTTGAAGATGCTACCAGTATGGCCCGCACGACAGATCAGAGGGTTGGTGATGAGGACTCTACTATTGTTATGAGCACTGGAGTAATTGGTCAGAGGTTCGTTTCTTCGATTAGCTGAATTTGATGCTTCAATGGCTCACAATTAATCCAGGCTGCCAATTCAGAAGATTCTCGACAAGATCCCCACAGCTGTTAGCAAGGCTGGTGGTTCTCATGAGAACTGGCTTGAATGTGCAAAAGCTATCTGTACCACAGATACTTTCCCTAAGCTCATGTCTCGATCCTTTGAGCTTCCTTCTTCTCCAGGCGTTGAGTACCGCATTGCTGGTATGACAAAGGGTGCAGGCATGATTGCCCCCAACATGGCGACTCTTCTTACCATCCTGGCTACCGATGCTCCTATCTCCCCTGATGTCATGCCCAATGTTCTTCGACATGCGGTGGACCGGTCATTCAACTCCATCACCATTGATGGTGACACTTCTACCAATGATACTGTTGCTCTTCTTGCTAACGGTGCCGCTGGCGGAAAGGAGGTCACTTCTGAGCAGTCTCCAGACTACCAAGCCTTCCAGAAGCTCCTCACCGAGTTCTCTGTTGACTTGGCCAAGTATGTCGTCCGAGACGGTGAGGGTGCTACCAAATTTGTTACCATCCGTGTCGTCGACAGTGCTTCTGAGGAGGCAGCCCGTGAGATTGGTCGATCCATCGCCAAATCCCCCCTCGTTAAGACTGCTCTGTACGGAAAAGATGCCAACTGGGGCCGTGTCCTTTGCGCCACCGGATATGCTCTCATTTCTCCTCCTGGCCAACCTGTGAATGACGTTCCTGAGATTACTCCCGAGCGCACCAATGTCTCCTTCGTCCCTACCGATGGCTCAGCTGAGCTGAAGCTGCTCGTGGACGGTGAGCCCGAGCAGGTCGACGAGAAGCGAGCATCGGAGATTCTCGCCATGGAAGATCTTGAGATCGTTGTCAAGTTAGGTACAGGCGACAAGTCTGCTGTGCACTATACCTGCGACTTCAGCCATGACTATGTCACTATCAATGGTGACTACCGAACTTGAGGGTTGCTAAGAAGGAGTTGACGATCTTATCAAAAATATAGCCTGAATTGCATGTCTACATGAGCCGACCTGTGAATTTTGATATGATTAACAAGATATCTTGTATGGATGCGTAACGAATGCGGTATGCAGGGTCTTGAGGAGACATGCCAGGCAACACATTGTAAATATTTCCAGAAGCCTGCTATTTGACATAGGTCATATATTCACTTATATCTCAAAATCTGATTCCTGCATTCCTATCAATAGCAGGTCTAGTTCTAACCAAAACCAAGTATTTATCCGGAACTCCTAAGCGACTATTCCCTTACGCACTCAGAGTACCCTTGGTGCTAGGCACCTCACCCTCTTTACCAGGTATCCTTGTGGTAGCAGCCTTGATAGCAACAGCAAGAGCCTTGAAAGCACTCTCGGCTCGATGGTGGTCGTTGTCACCGTGAAGACAGTGAACATGCAGCGTAACACGAGCACCCTGGGCAAAGCTCTGGAGACAATGAGGTACCATCTCGGTGCTGAGCTGACCAAGCCACTCTCGCTTCAGACCGAGGTCAACAACACTGTAGGGACGGTTGGAAAGATCGATGACCGCGCGAGACAGGGCCTCGTCAAGGGGAGCATAGGCGTAGCCGAAACGGGCGAGACCAGCAGGAGTGCCGAGAGCCTGGGCGAAGGCATAACCAAGGGCGATGCAGACATCTTCGGCGGTGTGGTGGTCATCAACTAGAGATATCAAGTCAGTCATTTGACATCCCTCTGTGGCGGTTGAAGGGCAACGAACTGTGAAGATCACCCTTGCAGTTCAGAGCAAGACTCCATCCAGCATGCTTAGCTAGAGCATGAAGCATATGGTCAAGGAAACCAATTCCTGTGTTGACAGCGATCTTCTGCGACTTGCTAGCCTGAGAAGCATGGCTATCTCCATCGTTGAGAAGACGGGAGTCAGTGTCCGGAGGGAAATCGCCGCCGTCAAGGTTAAGAGCAAGCTGAATCTTGGTCTCGTTCGTATCGCGGGCGAGAGCAGCCCATCGAGTAGGTTGAGAAGAAGCCATTTCTGCGAGTAGATTGGTATAGTTGTACAATTGAATGTTTCTCGGGTAGTTGTAGACTTTTAAAACTTGACTGCATGACGGGCTCCTGTATCGGCGAGTGCCAAATTGATGGCTTCTGATACGCTACAAATTCAACCCCGCCAACTTTTTTGTCGCCTCTGACAGAGGCAATGGTCGCTGTAAGCTACCCCGCCGTTGATGGAGGCACGCCCGCTGTGGCTTCTTAGAACGCCCTTCACACGCTAGGCTCTAGTGGAGGCGCGAACAACGGCTGGGCGGGCTTGCGGTGAGATTAGATTCATTGTTGACTTTTGGTGGGATGTTGATTGACGTTATTCCAAACAAACCACCTCCATTCTCAAGACCAACCCCATATCGCAACACGCCGAGCCACACATAAAGCGAATACCTGACGATTGGGCACAGCACTCAATGAACTGCGAATAAATCAGGAATGGAGAATTTCTTGAGGGAATGGAGGCAAGATGCCCTCAACAAGGCGCAATATGAGTCGGCCATATTTATCGGCGACAAGCTACTTGCACTGACTAGTTCGTGATATACTGATATAAACAACCTCTTTTCCATTGCCTAACAACATATCTCGATAGATGACGATCAAGACGCCTTCTGGCTCGCCCAAGTCCACTTCGCGACAGGAAACTACACACGCGCCCAAGCATTTCTCTCCAGCCAAGACCTCATCGCCAGAAACCCATCATGTCGCTATCTCGCTGGTCACTGCCTTATAAAACAGTCTCGCTTCGATGAAGCCCTTTCGATTCTCGGCGATCGCAACCCAACGCATCTCATTGCCAATGGCGCGAGTAACAAGCGCAAGACTCAGCCACGCCATGGACGACGTCGCGATCCAGCTGCTGAGGAGGAGGCTGCTAATAGGAGATATGAAGCTGCTATGTGTTTTCTGCGTGGTATCTGCTACGCTAAACAGAACGCTTTTGATCGCGCGAAGGAGTGTTACAAAGACGCTGTGCGAATCGATGTCCAGTGCTTTGAGGCGTTCCAGCAACTTATGAACAATTCGTTATTGTCGCCTGACGAAGAATGGCAGTTCCTTGAGAGCTTGGACTTTGATTCCATTCATGTCTCTGGAGATGTGTCGTCTTCACAGCAGGCTGCCGACTTTACTAAGATGCTCTACACGATGCGACTGTCCAAATACCGCAACCCTGCAGCTTTTGAGACAGCATACGACTCTCTTTCGACACACTACCACCTTGCATCAAATCCAGACCTACAGCTTGCTCGTGCGGATCTTCTCTATACGCAATGTCGGTACCGGGATGCTCTGAATATCACAAATGGGATCCTACAGGAAGATAAGTACAACTTTAGTGTGTACCCGGTCCATCTGGCCTGTTTGTTTGAGCTGAAAGAGAAGAATCTCCTTTTCTTGATTGCCCACGACCTGGCTGATAGTCACCCTGAAGAACCATGTTCGTGGCTCGCAGTTGGTATTTACTACTTTTCGATTGGCAAAATCCCCGAGGCACGACGATATTTCAGCAAAGCGAGTATGATGGACGCGCATTTTGGACCGGCATGGATTGGATTCGCACATACTTTTGCGGCAGAGGGCGAGCACGATCAAGCAATTTCGGCCTACTCAACAGCAGCGAGATTATTCATGGGAACACATTTACCCCAAGTCTTTTTGGGCATGCAAAATCACGCTCTCAACAATATGACACTTGCGGAGGAGTTTTTGAAAACAGCCTATGGCCTTTGCAAAACGGACCCCTTACTCTTGAACGAAATGGGTATCGTGAAATATCACCAAGACAAACCCAAGGAGGCAGCACAGTACTTTACAGCAGCGCTTAAGATCGCTGATGATATGGATAGCGACCCTTCGGCTTGGTTGGCTGCGAGGACAAATCTTGGTCACGCTTTCAGACGGTTGAGACACTTTAACCGAGCGCTCGCCGAGTTTGATGAGGTGCTAAGACAAGGAGGCAAGGATGCGGCCATTTTCAGCGCGAAAGGGCTTATTCTCATGGAACAGAGCAAGCCTGAGGAGGCAGTGGTTGTTCTTCATGAAGCGCTGGCGATCAATCCGCAGGACAGTATCGCAACAGAGTTATTGAACAAAGCGCTAGAAGAGACAGCATTGATTGATGGTGCGGCAGAGTCTGAAGCTGAGGACCTCTTGGACTTTGAGCGCACGTTGGGACAACGGAAGCATGATGCAGCCGTCAAGGTCAATGGGGGTCGAAAAACAGCAGGGAGAACGGAGAAGGGTAAGGGAAGATTGCGACGAACAAGACGAATGACGGTTTTGGAGGACGAGGACGGTTCGCTTGAGAAGGAGGGTAGTATGATGGAGATGAGCGATGATGAATAAGGATACCAGAGAGTAGACCCAGAAGGCATAGCAAGCATAGCATTGGGATGGGGAGATTATCATATGATTGGGATAGGTCTAGGCGTTGGTGGTATGATACGCATTGGGGAACATGACATGGTTTTGAGTTAGTGAGTGTATGAGCATACTCTGTCTCCTCCGTATGAGAAGCGACAATGTATGATATTTTGTATATGATATCACTAATCAATTAGGTAGTACTGAATTATTATCTCGCACTCGGATCTCGCATAATATCCGTAAAATAAGCTCTGGTGGAGTAACCGGCACGTTAATCCATCCGGGCCGTCGCATCGGGGAACCAATAACGGGGTGCTTATTCAATCAAATCCCTGAAGCAATCATGGTCGATGGAAAGACGGAGCTGAAAGAAGAGCGAGTGCTTTTGGCGTCTGAAAGTGGAAGTGGCTTGATGATATGACGCGGCGTAGAATGTATATAAGAACAAAGCATTGGGCGTCAGCTTATACAATATCTGATACTCTTCACTCTTCATTTACTTGGTGTTATAAAAAAGAAAAAAAAAACAAATAAAATGTCACGATTCTTTCCTCATACTCCCTATGCAGAGGATCAGCCTCTTGCACGAACAATACTCACAACACACGTTATCGCGCGAGCGATAACACTAAGCTCAATCATCGCAACGGGCATAACAACAACACGCCACTTCGTCCCCTTTCTCCGCCCAAAAACTCCAACTTTAACATTCTTCCCACGTCTCATCCGCTCTGCATCAACAGGCGCAGTCGCGGCGGTTGGTGTAGGAGCTCTCATGACAATCAGTCGTATGCGTGGAAGAGAAGAAGTTGAGTGGCAGGATCGAAGTTGGAGATTACTTGAGAACCGAGGTCAGCTTGAGACTGATGACTGGACTGCTATAGGCGCTGGAGCTGGGGCTTTGATAGGGGCCAATGCTCTAAAGGGCTGGAGAGGTGCGGTTGGAGGACTGGGGCTGGGAAGTATGGGGGGAGCTTTGGCATGGATGGCTTGGAGATTTGGTGTGAATGGGGGCAAGTTTCCCAAGAAGGAGGAGGATTTGTAACTTGTATTGTCTTTGTATACCCCATGTTTATCTAGTATCTCTACAACTTTGCTTTAACTTGATCGATCTCTTCAATCTTCTGGAACTGATAGAAAAAGTCCAGACTCTGAGGGTTCAACAACGTCCCGCTTGGCTTGATATTACTGCCCGATATGATCTGCTTGACTGGAAGTTCGACCTTCTTACCGTTCACAGTTGTCTAAACATCATTAGTTTACTACACATTATCAGTTGTGAGGGCAAATACTTACTGGAATATCAGGCACCTCAAAGATATACTTGGGGACATGCCTCTTCGTCAACTCCTTAGCGATCCTCTCTCGGATCCTACTAGCGAGTTCAGCGTTGAACTTGGCTCCTGGTTTCATCAGCAGGAACAAAACAACGCTCTCATCATGGTCTTGAGGTCGACGCTGGCCTACGCAGAGACTCTCTGCAACCTCCTTTGCAAAGCTTCCCTCAAGCACAGCGTAGATGTCCGCACTTCCAAATCGAATTCCACTTGGGTTCAAAACTCCATCTGAGCGGCCGAGAATATGAATATGACCTGTTTGTGGGTGAACTGCTGCAAAGTCGCCTTGTGACCACACATTGGGGAATCGATCAAAGTATGCTGAAGTGTACTTCTTTCCTGGAGCGGGAGTTGTATCGTTCCAGAGATAGAGAGGGACATTGGGGAACGCTGCAGTTCCGACCAAGTCTCCCGGTTCACCATCAGGAACCGGTGAGATCGGTCTGTCAAGGTCTGGAGAAGATGGATAAATTGCCATCGGTGTTCCAATAACTCGTCCTGGACATCCACCGGCGTAGATGGGAGATAGAGGATTCTCCATGACAAAGCAGGCAGCCTTGGTAAAGTCAGCAATTGTAAGAAGACGTTGGATAGGAGACTCACAATATCTGTACCGCCCGAAAAGTTGGCCAACTTGATATTCGTTGGAAACGCCCCATCATAGAACCAGTCGAATACCTGCTCCTTCAACACCATTCCCGTACTCTGAACAGCCGTCAGACTACTCAGATCTGCCTCTTTCTGAGGAACTATCCCTTCTTTCATAAGCTCACCCAGCCATCTTGGACTAATTCCTAAATTCGTAACACGCTGCTCCTCTACGATCCGTAACAGCACAGAACGGTCTGGTATAAAAGGCGAACCATCATAAAACACAGTTCGTCCACCAAAAGCAAGTCGAGTAACGCTAGCAAGATACATGATCCAGCCTGTAGTAGTATACTGAAGCGCAACATCCTTGGGGGTGATTTCGCGATGAAGAATAGCCTCTTTAGCCACTGAAACTAGAATTGGACCAACGCCGTGGACGATGGCTTTTGGTGTTCCTGTTGTTCCGGAGGAATAGTAGACTACCATTGGGTCTTGAAAGCCAACTCTTTCGATGGGCGGTGGAGTTGAAGGTGCGGATGAGAGGAAAGACTCGAGACGTTGTGTCTTGGGGATTTGAGAAGTATCGTGAGGAGAGTCGAAACGTTGAACGATGATCGCGCCTTGGAAAGAAGGGCATTCTTTCATTCCTTCGACAACTCCCTCGATCTTATCGCGAAGATCGATGACCTTTCCATTATAAAGAGCCCCATCATCAAAGAAGACAAACTATTCAGGTCAGCATTGATCATAAGTTTGGTGGTATCAAAGAGCTCACCTTGGGGTCAATCTGAACAGTCCTCTGCAACAACCCTCCAACGCCCATATCCGTCGAGCTACTGCTAAATAATCCCCCAAGCCAAGTCGCAGCCAGAAACACAACAAGTGTCTCAACAGCATGAGCACCAACCATAACGACTCTATCTCCCTTCTGAACACCTCTCTGCTTCAACGCACTCGCCAGCTCTCCCACTCTTCTCCTCAACTCTCCCCAAGTAACATTCTTCACAGAGGAATTACCCTCTCTGACTTCTGTGATAGCGATAGTATCATCTTCTTTGTGAAGCGTTGAGTGCTCGCCTGGTGCACCGCCTATGGCACCTGTCCAGAGGAGATTCTCGGCGTAGTTGATGCGAATACCTGGGAACCAAGCGGGAAGTTTTGTGATTGGGATTGATTCGTCTACGACGTATGAGTAGGAACCCTCGTGGATCCAGTTTTGAGAGGCCCAGAGTTGAGCGTAGAAGTCGCTGCGCTTAGAGACGGACCATTGGTATAAGTCGTTGAATGTCTAATGCGTGTTAGTTGTTTACAACATGGTTCTCACATTTAAATCCATATAATACCTTGAGATTAAGTCCATGTAATTTGTTTGCCTCTTGCATAAATGCCCACATCGCCGTGCTCTTGGGATTGGGGTGTTCCCAGACCTTTCGAGGTGTCTTTGTTAGATCCATTGTAATATGTATTTCAGTCTTGTAAACGTTGCTTCCTAGAACCAACTCAAATTATAGATGAAGACCAAGGACTGAACTACGGTGACCACAAGAGACTGCATTAAATACTCCAAGATAAATGTCCGAGGTAACTTGACCGACGCGGCAACGCCTCTGCCGTGCTCTATCGTGCGGGGTTCCGTCCCCGACATATTCGTCCTTTCAGCTATGACCTAACTTGGACTGAGATAGGTTGTGAAACTTTGTCGATCTCGTCTATACCTGCATGACAGGAAGCTAATAAGCTCCTGTTCCGAGCCGAGGCTTGTGGGGAACCCTGTAACTCTGTCACCATCTTTGGTTGGCTGTTGTTGAGAATCAAGATCACCATTGCACATTCTCACCATCATGCCAGTGAACAGTTGCATAATTAAGTAGAGTAGAAATTACAAGCTCTCAGCTGCTAAAATTTGATAGCAAGACAAAAACTGCTACTTCATGCTAGGATATTACATCTTCACCATTTTGGGGTCATATCTGCCCTCCCTGTAGCATCGTACATACAAGATACACGCTCTCTCAAAAACCCCCAACGCCATGCTTAAAGTCCCAAGACCATGCCAGCCATCTGCACACCCATCTATTCTCATTTTCCTCCAAGTATAAATATTAACCTGCTGCTTACAGGTATGGCATCCACAGCGCATCGCACTGTGCCAGGTTCATAGGATTGACTGCCTTGGCGATGGCGTCAATCACTGTCTGGTTCGCAGGCAGGTTACCAACAGGGCTGTGCGCTAGGCTGAGTGCCCGCTTGACAATCGATTCACTGTTGACCTGCACAGAATCTCGAAGTTGGCCCTCTGTAATTACTCCATTCCTGTGGCTGCCAGTAAACCAGAACAGCATCTCATCACGCACGAGAAGCGTCAAGGCGTGCTCCAGTTCGTATTCAGGCTCCGTCAAGCATCGCGCGATGGCCATCAGCGAGCATGCAAAGATACCTTCAGTGGCAAGTGGTCCCATCAGAGTTTGAAGGTTAGGCGTGAGTCGGAATGGCACCGGTTCAGGGTTGTGGAAGAAGGGTTTGTTGGCGCTCATGTAAGACATCATTTCAGACCCCCAAACCTTACCCGTCGCCCTTGATATGTTGATCTTCTGTGGGTATCGGTTGTGCATGTACATGATGTACGTGATGAATGTCAACGCCGCAAGCTGGTACGAGAACTGGCGGCGGAATAGCCAGAACTCGGCAAACTGTGGGAACACCTTCTGGAAATACTCTATTGCCACTGTTGATGGCACCCACTTCTCCTGGATCGCGTTGAATACCTCCAACCGAGCTGTCGCTGCCTGCTCAGGCTTGTTCTGTTTATTGTTAGTTACTGCGAAACCATGTTGGTGTCTGTGGCAACTTACAGAGCTCTTGCTCTCGAGGGCTCCACGAAGCTTCTCCATAGTGAATAGCACAGGGTCGTCCTTCGACATGCCCATGTTTCGACAATGATCCTCATATACTCCCTGTAGTGTAGTGTAGGATGTATCTTCCTGCACAAGTCTGATATGAGGTGCAAAAGGAACCATGATTGGTATAGTGAACTGCAAATCACGACGTCGACTCTCCTTCTTGCGGCCCAATGTTTGGTTAAGCGACCGGAAAAGCTGCAAAATGCGCTCCTCTCGTCGGCAGTGTCGAGCTGCAGGGTGCTGAATAGCCCATTTGTGAATACTTCCATCATGACCACGCATTTTGATACGGCGGTAAGAAGCGCTGATAGATCGAACAAGGTCGATGTTTGGAAGGAAACGATCGATGCGGATGAAGTCTTGATTCTTGTCCTTGTGCTGCAAGTATTGACCAGGAACCTCCACCTCATCGAATTTGCCATACCTAAATTCACTTAGATGAGGAGAAAAGTTTTCAAGAAAGGCGCGAGGTATTCGGTGATCCAACTTTTCCTCAAACTTGTTCCGCCAGCGGCGCAGCTTGTAGATATACTCGTACATTGTTGGCTTGACCGTAACGAAATCCGCCTCGAATGACTTCTTGATGTGACTGGGCAGGATTGTTTCAGCAAAACGAGTGATGTTGGTTTCGGTCGCCGCTGGGAGCTTCACATTCTTGGCGAAAGATGGCGGTGTTCGACTAACGTAGGCCAGAGCATCGTTAAGAAGAGCAACAATTAGTCGGTATGCGTCTTCATCAGGGGGACACTTGAAGTTCTTCTGGATCTGGTCCACCATAGTCTCCATTGAAAGGGCCAGCAGAGGGAAAGCAGTCTTGAGGACTGACATGACCTCTTCTGTGTAATCCCACGGAGGCTTCTTCTGAGGCTGCCCTGGCTGTCCAGGTTGAGGGGTGGCCTTTTGTGCGGCCTTCGAAGGATCAGGTGTTTGCCCGTTGGTAGGTGCGGGAGTGCCTGCGGCGTTGCTGCCGTTCGCTTCACCCTCCGCCTTGACCGGGGTTCCATCAGTCGCATTTGCAGTGCCTGGTCGTGATGATGCTGTGCCAGGTCTGGGGGGATCCTGCTTTGTCATGGATGGTGATGCGCTCGCCTTTCCATTGGATGCCACAGATTGTGCGCGTTGTCGTGCTGTTCTGTCTCGGGCTTCTTGATTCTTCTTTATAACGAGAAGATCCTCTCGGTTGGTTCGAAGCTGGAAGTACAAAGCCTGGGGGTAGGACTTTGCGATCTTCAGCAGCAACTGGAAAACACGAGGAGCTTCCTTGTGGCCGAGTCCCGTGATAAGTTGTTGGATGAAAGTAATCCAATACCACACCGGTGTTTCGCCCTTGAAGTCATCAAAGCCCAACGCGATCGTGCCCTTGGCGTCATCCAAGCTGAGGAGCCACAGGATTCGTGCAAGGAGCTTGCGAGACTTAGCATTCTTGTAGCTTCCCGCAGCTTGCAAGTACGAGGTCAGTGCTTGTCGTGCCGCATTGAGGTCAGTCGGGTCTTCCTTGAACTTGCGGTCGTTGAAGTAGCCCCATTCCGCCCAAGCTTTGGCGGCACCGATGTCAAAGTATAACGCCGTGCCATAGGCCGAATCGGCCTCATCCTTTTGCTTGAGCTTCTCCAAAAACATTCCCTTGAGGGTGTAGAATTCGGCTTTCTGAGACGGGCTAAAGTAGTTGAGGTTTGTATTGTTGATAACATCCAAACCACTCGAGAGCTCTTCGGGGTTTTCATAATGGCATTTGGCCTGTTCACGAAGTTTCAAGAAGGCTTCCTGAATCTCAATATTAGGCAGCGTATAAATGCGGCTCAATTGATTGATGCAAACATCAGGAAGGTTATGCTTGCGAGCGACATGGGCGAACCTATTGATAATCCAGGCAGTCTCGTGGTAACCGCGATAAGCAAACGAACTAGCTCCACCGGCGTTTTGCTGTCCTTGTTGAGGAAGCAATTGTAGGTACGTCTGGTTGATGAGGCTGAATATATGCTGTCTCCAGGTGACAAGATCTTGCCAAGCAGTGATATCATCCCACACATTCGGGAGTCGATCGCGCCAAGCACCCAGCAGTAACTTGAGTTCGCCAGATTTGACATCCAAGTTTGTCTGGTTGGTATTCGCAAGACTCTGGCAAATGACACTGGCGTCGTGAAGCTCAACCAATTGTTGGAAGTTCTGAAGAAGTGGAACGTGGGCATTGGTCAGGCGCTCGGGCAACTGGTGCCATTTACGGATTGAGAGCTGAATTGCCTCATCGCAGACGCGAGCGAAGTCCGTGCTGGCCTCTTTCTGATTGTGAAATTTGAGAAGTGACATGAAAGATTGGAAGAAGGCTCTGCGGGGTGTAGGAGCGTCCATAACACCCTTGATGATGTTATCCAAAGCCTCCCGGTGTTGCTCATCCTGCCACATCTCTGTGTTCCGCCAAGCGCACTCGAGAAGGAGATCTTGGAAATTTTCATGCTTAGCGAAATCCTGAAGAATCTCCCACTGTTGCAGCTTCTGTGCACAAAGAACCCAATGATCCTCCCAAAGCATGTACTCGGCTTGGGAGAAGGGGATCACACCAGTTCTGGCCTTGATCTGGGCATTCTCATACAGCTTCTGGGCCTTGTCCCACATGCCGTTCTGTTCGTACGACAGAGCAGCATTGGTTTCAACAAATTGACAGCGACGCCTCCAGGTGCCGTAGAACAGATCGTCTTCTTGAAGTGAAGCGTAAAGCTCGACAAGAGCGTCGAGGTTGCTTTCTCGCACCGTAGCGGAATCGACCTGCGGTTTAATGGCAGAGTTCTCAAGTTGAACCAAGGCAGTATACCAAGCATCGTAGGTCTTGGCCTCAAATTTGAGGACATGTGGTGGAATCTTACACTCGGGCCAAGTCTTTGCAGCGCCGTCGAGGATTGACTGAATGACGTTAGGACGCTTGTCAATTTGCCGACTATGATAATCCTTTGTGAGCAAAGCAACAATGCCGCGTTCTAGATCAACTCGGTCATCCTTGGCTACAGACGACCAGTAGATTGGGAAGAGGGTTACCCAAAGGTTGTGGGCGAGTTGGGAATCAACATGCTGAAGCTGCACCAATGGTTCGATGACGTCCTTCACCTTGATGTCTCCTAGTTCCGACATGAAGCGACGATGAGTAGCCATGAATGATTCGAACTTGTCATCGATAATGACAGTAGGCTCCCGAGCCTCCATCTCCTTCGTGAAGATGGTGAGCAGGCGAGAAATCGGCAAGGTCCTGAAGTCGTTTTGGTATAGTTGGATATTGGCGTTCGTCTCGACAGCTCCAAGCAGCAGCTGTGTAGCCTGCGCGAGCCAGTATGAATCTGAGAGTGTGTCCCAGTTCTGAGAGGTAAGAACATAGGACAGACGTGCACTGGCCGACTTGGATAAGCTCTTGTCAAAGATAGCCATGAAGCGATTGCGCATTTCAACATCCGCTGCACGAGTACCGATAAGGAATGCATGCTCCATGCGAACAGTCAGTTCTGTGCGGGTAATCTTGGGGTCCTCGTAGATGCGAATAACAAGGTCCAGGAACTTGGATAACATGGTTGGGTCTTGTCGATGTTCAAAGGAGAGCATCTTATGAAGAACAGCCGTCTTCTCCTTAAGTGTTGGCCATGTTCCTTCTGATCGGAATACCCATCCCTCAACCATGTTCAGTATCTCCTCACAAAGTTCAATCGACATGGACTTTTCAACCAAAGTTGCCAGGACGCTGAGGAAAGGTCGTCGATTGTCACCCAGCACTTCCATCCGCAGCGCTACGACCTGGATTTCCTTGATCATAATCTTGGTTTGAATCTCAAGATCGTAGGCCGACATTTCTCCGCTTGGTGTGTTGGGGTCCTGGTTCCTGTTAACACCAGCTGCCTGATTTGCAATCGCATTGTAGTGTTGGACATGTTCTCTCGCATGTTTGGATTGGAGAGCCTTCATCAGAGAATTAATATGCTGATCAATTACGTTCGGCTTTCGCTGACCAAGAGACCACAGAATATTAACGCCTGAAGTAAAGTTGCTGCTGTTCATTGCTTCTGTTGCGACTTGTGACAGGTAAGCAACAATCTCAGATGTTTGTGTCTCGGTTTCACCGTCAGCATCAGCGTCCTCCATAGGTGTGTCGTCCGGTACGGAGTCCAGGATGCGTTTGACAATCGATCGGAGTTCACGGTTGTCGTCAAACTTCTTGTCGGAAAGATGAAGGCAATCTTGGATTTCAGGGTTTTCTGATTTGAGGCACTTCTCCAGGACTTTCTGGATAGCTGGCATGCTCTTCTGGATCCACTCATCTGACTTGGAGTTGAGCACGATACGGACCACTTGAAGAGTGTTGATGATGTTGGTCAGGAATTTGTCATCAAACTTCTCCTTGTCTGTAGGATCAGCCGTAAGAATAGTTTGTGTTCGCTCGCTCGCCAAAATAACTTGAGTTACATTAGGAAAGAGGTCGAGATCGAGGTCACCCCAGTATTGTGGCTGCACCAAGTTGTAGAGGAGTTTCATGGCTTTCTTGCAGAGATCAGTCAACGCAAGAGGGACTGGGGGGATTGACGATGAGACATGATCCCGGGGTTTCGCGGAAGGAAGTTCGTAGCGTTCATTCAACTGAGCAATGAACTCAACAAGATACTTAATCATCTTCAGTCGGAAAAGAGGGGGGATCTGATACTCCGCACGGCCAACTGGCTGTGAAGATGTATTCGCCTGGTCAGACTCCAACTTTCTCTTCTTCGTGTTGGGAGACTGGGAAAGGGACCTCGCCCCAAAAGCTGCCGACTTTCCTTCAACTCGCCGTTCTTCCCATGTCCAGATAAGCCACATCATGTTGAGGCAGAGCCTCTTGGACTCATGTGACGCATTTTGGGGAGTGGCGAGCTTCCGTAGAGAACTGATCATCAAGGTGATGTATCTATCACGAGCTTCATAAAATAGATCAGGATGTCTAACAAGGAAATGGTAGATACTCGTCATCTGCTGGGCATTTTGTCCTTCGTCAACAAGAACACGCCGGGGGGCAATGGCCCAAGCCGCAACGCGCTCGTTCTGACCAGTTCCACATCGTTTCGGTAGCATAGGGGCAATGAGTTCGAGTGCTTGGGTAACCAAGGCGCGCCCCTCGTTCTGATTGGCTTTGAGGAGAGAGAGGTATACCTGAGTGACAATCTTTGGAGGTGTCTCATAATGAGCGATGAAGTATCCAATGACTACGTAAGCAGCATGCTTGTTGATGACATCCTCAAGGCGAATGAAAGTCCATCCGAACTTGATGATATCTTTCCGGGCATCCTGGAGGGGTGTGTGATAGTATTTAACCAACATTGCCGAAAGCTGCAAAACCTCATAGCGAGTGTGATCGATGCCGGGCTGAGCTTGGTCGTCCGTTGTCGACTCCGGTTGAACCTTCCAGATCTTGCTGCTTACTGCATCAATGACAGTTCTATCCATAAGTCGAGGGGTCCTGTTCTGATCGAGCTGTTTCCAGTTTCGCATAACGTCCATCGCAACGATTGGGTTAACGATATAATGCAAGAGGAAATGCTTCATCTTGTTTGAAGCAGACTTCCCAGCATAAGTATCCAGGCACCGGAGGACAATGGTCTTCCAGAAGTCAACAGCATCACTGCAGATTATTTTCTGGTAAATGAAGGAGAACAGCTCCTGGGTGATCCGTAGCTCATCAGATGTCACGCATTCGATCAAGTTGAAAAGAGGGTCCAAGTCTTTGGGTGCCCTTTCAAGAGACTTGACGAGGATAGTCATTAGCTCTTCAGCTGCTTGGTAAGCAGGTAATCGGAGATGTGCAGGAAGGGTGTGTTGTCGAAGATGTGTTTCCAGTTCCTTGCCAATACTCTTAAGCCAGTCGAGATGCTCCTTTTTGTCCATCCACTTCTCTGCGCTGGGGAAATGGCTGAGAGACTCAAATATGTGGATCGCGTTCACCATGGCAATGAACTTGGCCTCATTGTTTTGGCTGATAAGCTCATTGCAACGGGTAATGAGACCGTCAAGATTCTCAATTGCGACCTCTCGCAAAGCACTACTATCAGCATGTGCAAGGACCTGGGCCAACAGCCGGCCGTATTTGAGGTCTTCGACTTTGCCAAAAAGGTAGGCCCAGATTTCCTTTGGATATCGATTCATGTATCTGTAAATAGGCAGGCGGAAAGGGCTCAGTTGAGTTCTGCGCAATTTCTCCTCTAAACCAAGAAAGCAATCGATCAATCGTTCCTTAAAGGCTTCAGCGGGAGCAGGAAGCAGATGGAAAATGGTCAATATAGCAGTGATGATCTTCATCTGTGGGTGTTGGTCGAAGAAAGTAAAGGATATCTGTTGCAAGGCACTAGGCTCGACGATGGAGTCGATCTGTTCTAGTAAGCGAGCACCGATCTCGACCTTAAAATAAGAAGTAAGCAGCTTCAGCAACCTAGACAAATTGTCGAGTCCTGCCGTGCTCAAGCGTTTAGGATCCGAGAGGCTCTGCAGCACTGGTCGCAAACCTCCCTGTAGAAGCTCCTTAGGCAGGCGTCTATCTACCGATAAGACAGACTTTAGGGCATCATTCGCTGCAATGATGGTAGGTTTTGACTCTGAATACAGGCATTTGAAAAAGACACTAAGGATCTTGGTCTTAGTCGGCTGGTTGGAAAATTCCTCAAACGTCATTGCAGTTGTAAGAAGCTTAATACATGAAACACGAAGGTTGACAATGTGCTCATGCGTACGGAACTCCGCGGGCTTGTTAGCAAGAGATTCGTCGCTAGCATCCGCAAGGGCCAACGACTCCATCAGAAGACGGTTTAGGTTCTCATCAAATGGGACCCAGTCGTTCTTCAAGCTCATATGGTACGTCATGGCATTGATGTAGCCGATCTGAATACTGAAGGGCAACGCACGTAAAGGTTTGGCAAAGATGGGTTGCAGAATCTTGTCCTTGCAGGGTTCCAACAGCTCCCAGACCTCACACTTTGCCGCTGTCGCGATGAGTTCCAGCGAGTGTTTTGCGGTCTCTCGAACATGCTTGTTCATATGGTACAGATCGTTGCCAAATTGTTGACAAATCTGGGAAAGTCGAGGCTGCTTGAGTTGAGGGTTTTGCGGCTGCCCTGGTTGTTGTGTGATGGGCAGCGTGTCCTCTTTCGTTATGTCCTTGGTGATGCGCTTCAAGAGCACCTCCAAGCTAGTTTGAGCGAGGCAACGCGTCTTTTCAGGAAGATCCTGGGGCATGTCCTTGACCACATAAGTAAGTGCACGGATGAACTCAGTTTGCTTGGACGTGATCCACGTGTCGCCCAGATCAAGTTCAGTAAGCAGGTAGTTGATTCCCAGACTACCGCCAGTTTTGGTGAACCACTCTTCTTCATAGCAACTGTGGCAGAAAGTACTGCTTAGATGACTGAAGAAAGGAAGTTTGCCAACATCGCTTTCTGAACCAAAGATAATTGCCGTAGCGTCATACATCTCACGAATGGCACTCTTGCCCGCCTCGCGCACATCAGGGTGATCAGAAGCCAGCGACTCAACAATGGCGTCTGAGAGATTACGTGTATCGATGTGCAAAGGGCCCTCGCCAGCGTTAGGGTCGAAGGGGCTGAATGTGCGCTTCAAATCCACCAAAGCTCTGCCAATCTCAATGATCGCGAAGTGCTTGCAAACGTTGAGCAAGAAGGTGCTGGCTTCATCCTTGAATTCAGGGAAGGAATGGGCAAACATGATGGCCTTGAGAAGCCGTTTGACGACCAGATCTTCGCTCTCCTTCTTCGGAATGGATCGCTCACGGTCTGAGATCTCAAAATTGGCAGTATTGATCTCATACCTTCTCGCAACCAGATCTTCAGCTTGAAGTCGCAAAAGACGCGGGAGGTCATCTGGCAGCTGATCATAACCGATTCGAAGTTTGAGCTGTGCCTTGATCAAATGCAATGCTTGCTTCTTATAGTAACCATCATATTGTTTGTTGTGGTTATTCTTGGTTGCCTTTGGAAACTCCATTAACTTCTGGATAGCAAAGTCAATTCCCATGTCAGCAGGGAAGGCTCTGTCCTTCTTAGAGCCCAGAAGTCTCAGATCAAAGCTCGAGGGATCATCAGCATACTCCCTATAAGTAAGCGGCACAGCACTAGTCATAAACTTCCTGTTTCTCCCACCCAATTTACCAAGAATTCGCATTGTGGTATGAGCGTGAAAGTGGCTGTAAGGGTGAGGTTTGAGATGGTCAAAGAGAGCAGTCATCAGCTCATCGATAACAGGTGCCATAATGGGATCAAGATAGTCGGCTGTTAGGTTATCAACACACAGCTCCAGTGTTCGCAATCCTTGTCCGACGAGATCCGTGCCTGCGCGTAGAGCAACGACGAGTGGACGCATCAGGAAGCTGAGGTGCGGTAACAAATGACTAAGCCGAGCCGGGACTGTGAGACAGAGCTCAACGTAGAGGTCGCGCTCAGATGGCTTTCGTGCAGCCATGAGGAGATTGTTCAGCACATCCAGGAGCATTTCAAGCAGAGGGAGAATTTGCTTGTACAGCTGCTCGAATTTTCCACCACCAATGCTGCGAAACAGCGAGCGAAGAAGGAGAAAATAGTTCATTGGCTCTTCTGCCTTTGTTGACAACTCGATGGATTTCGTGACAATGTTGACAACGTGTGGTAATAGCACCTGTTCATTCTGGTTGGCGAATAGGGTAACGGCCATGAAAGCCAGCTTGAAGAGCCTCAACAGAATGGATGATTTCTTGACATCTGCAGAGCCGACCTGATCGATTCGCTCCATGAGGAATTGCAGAAGCATACCGCAAAAGCTAGGAGAAGTCGCCTCGCTAGCGAGAAAGAATTGGGGTATATGTAACAATGCTGTATGTTCAAAGATCATATCGTAAAGGTGCGGGAATCTCCTGCTGGAACACCTCGTGAAAAGTAGCGGGATCAATGGCATGGAAAACGGTGGCAAAGGTCTCAAGAAGGTCCTTCTCCTCCTTGCTACATGAAACCATGTAGAAGTTGGCCATGTATTCTACTGGCGACATGTACTGGGACTCCGCTGCTGGCTTCTCAATCTCGTAGTATCTGAAGACATACGCGCCCTCTCGGAAGAGCTTAATGATAACCTTAACCTCTTCAGCTGTGAAACCATAAGAAACATCCTGCCAGTGCGTGGGAGCATTTTGAGCGTCAATTGGTGACCCAACGTTGCATGTCCTCAACTGGTAGAAGGTGTTCTTTAGGCCTGTCATTAAATTTCGAAAGAGGAATTTGTTATCAACGACAGGGTCAGCACCTCGATCTCGTGGGTTCGACGTCTTGATTGGTACTGCAGAAAAGATGTCGGTTTCATCCCAGTCGGGGGGACTGTCCTTGTCTGCTAAATATGTCTCAGGGGTGCCAGCCTTCATCTGTTCACGGTACAGAGCAGAGAGCTTAACAGCGTTGGGGTATTGCCGGTTCATGGCAGCAAACTTGTCGGCAATTGCGTTCAGAATCATGATCAGATAATGTCGTGCATCCACTTTGTTGGGTAATTTCGCTATGCATTCTGCCATATTCAAGAGAAGCTTCGCGCTCATTGTCTGAAAACTTGTACCGGGGAAATTATCCTGCAGATTCCTAGTGTAGACCTCAACAGTCTTCCTAATCTGTTCTGGCTTCAAAGAGTCTCGGACATGGTGGATAAGATCTGCAAGCATGCTGTATGCTAAAGGTCGCATCGTCTCGTGCACCGTCAATCCATCACCAGTGAGTGTCCGCTCATCCAGGAGCTCATCAATCTTGGGAATAAAGATCTTGCGGAAATTATAATTGATGATATGGCGAATCGCAACGATCAATTCCTTGCGTGTGCCGGATTTCTCTCTAGGGCAGTCTTTCAGGAGACGCAAGACAATATCGGGGAGTCGAGGCAAAAAATCATTCAAATGCGAGGCGTATTGCCGAAGGAGATATGCCAAGAAGCTCATCGTTTTGACTTGAGCAGTAATGAAATCGGCAAATGCCACCCGGTTCTTGATAGCAGGGCTCACTCCCGTATGAATGGTTCCTTTGGCAGCAGCATCGGCGTGCGCTTGCTGTTGTGCTGAAGCTTGGAGGCACAGCACATTCTGAATGAGAGGGACGAACTTCCGAACGTTCTGCTGCACCGTGTTTCGGTAAACCTGGAATATGGACACCACAATAATGGGACACTCGGAGAGAACCTTGAAGGAATGCATGCCCTTCAGCAGGGGGCGGTTCTGTTGCTGTGTATCGGTACCAAGATCGTTAACGGAAGCGACTGGTGAGCCTGGCCTTGGGGACTGGAAGTTCGTCTGCGAGTTGCCAGGGGTTGAGGGCGCTCCTGGTTGCGATGGCGCATTATGGGGTGCATTGTCAAGCTGCTCTCGAACGACCTTCTCCATTTGCTCGAAAAGCTCTTGAATGAGAGTGAGGAAGAGCTGTACTTTGCCCTGTAACACCTTGTGCTGGTGGCGCATAATGTCTGATATTATCTTCACACATATTGTCGCGTTCTCTTCGTTGTCTGTTCGTACAAGTTGCATCAACAAATCGACTGTCTCTTCGGCGTGGGGTTCGAAGGGTTCGGGAGGAGCGGGCTGGGTAGGTAATCGGTGAATGACCTCGAGGATGGCCATTCGAAGTTTCTGCCGCACGTTAGCAGCAGGTTGATCCTTTGGGAATTCCAAACTGACCTGGTCTGGTGAGTTGCTTTGAAAGATGCATGGTCCGCGTAAGATGGTAAAGAAGATGGGCATTAATCTCTTTAGGAATGGCGGGTATATTTGACCACTGGTATAGTGATCTAAGCTATCGCGCAACGTAGTTGCAGCTTCAAGCTTAAGTCTAACATCTAGATTTGGACCTCGTCAGTGGCCATGATCACAATATTGCAGACATGCGACAGCAGTTCCGGCGGGGTTGATTTCAAGTGTATTCGTACCGATATCAGTTGCGCTGAGTCGCTTAACGACATCATCTATAGTGGTGCCCGACATGGCTGCATTATCGGCGAAACTCCATCCGCAGAGTGTCGGTATGATGCCGGCCCTTTAAACTTGAGGGCAGGAAGATTGAGTTAGGGAGCTGCTTATTGCGATCGATATCGTGTCATTAAGAACGAACGAAATAAAAAGGCCAATGTGTAGGATCTTTCGTAGCAGTCTCTGGAAGTTTAGGGCGTGATGTCGGCGAGGCAATCTGGAGGATTCGTGGTGGTTTGCGATGGGTGATAGGTGTTTGGGCTTGCTAGGCAAGCTTGAAAGTCGAACTTGACGTGAAGGGCTGTCGCGTTGAAAATTACGAGAACGACTATGCTGGGGGGTGCAGCCGCCAATTCCTCAGACGCTAACGCCGTATTAACATTTGACCGGCATTAGCTTCACTTTTTGGCCAATCATGTTTGACTTACTCTCCAAGGCTGAGCGCGGGCATGACCGTATCTTATCTGATATCTTATCTGTTCCTCCTCGACGACCATGTAAGACAAGGACAAGAACAAGCAAATTGTGCTACATTGTTTAGAATGCTTGATTCCGTAATTTGGGGTTTATAAACAACAAGAACTATTTGTCTTGTATAGGATATGGAACAGCTACATGTAACATATTAGCGAAATCAATTTCACAACTCAATATGCTTGTCAGGCAAATAATAGCACAGAAAGGGGAATTCGATACAGAATTCCTCATACGTGCTGATTGCCCCACTGATTACGGTGCGCTTGATAACCTCAGCTCAAGGATAGGGTAACGGAGGATGATTCACTGATCAAGCAGACATCAACCCAACTCGCAAAGGTTTTCCCTAGTTATAACTCTACTCTCCTCTGTGGACTATATATTAAACTCTATTATTTCTCGTCAGGCTAAACTCCTCTGTCACAAATCATCCGCACCACATTTCGCTACGCAATCTTGTAACTGGGTTATCACATCCATCTACATAGTGACTCAAACACACGATATTCTCACCTCAAACCAAACCCCGAGAAAATGAGTGGCGACTTTACGGCTTTCTTCTATGGTGAGTGATGTATCTTAAGATTCCTTGAACCGTGTTGACTAAAGCTTATGCAGGCACCTTGGTGGGTTTACAAGTCGTTTTCGAAATCGAGTACTAATCTATTACCTCAGATGGCTCCCGAGGTGTTCTTCACTGTCTGCTACGGCAATCGTGACCCTCCCAAGGCCATCAAGGACATGCACACATTCACTCCCGCTATCCTAGACGGCTACTGTCGCCACAGAGTTGAGTCTGCGGATTACCCTGCAGTGGTCCCCGAGAAGGGCCACACTGTCCTTGGCATATATGCCACTGGACTGACTGACGGCAACGTTGACAAGCTCGACATGTTTGAGGGATCCGAGTACTTCAAGGAGAAGGTTAAAGTCAAGCTTCTCAACAAAGACGGAACTGCCCCTGAGAAGGGGGAGGCCAAGGAGACTTTTGTCTACGTTTTCAACAACCCCGATCACCTTGAGAAGGGCGAGTGGGATTTCGAAGAGTTTCGAAAGTCGAAGATGAAGAACTGGACTCGCGCTGGTCTGGGTTTTGGCGAGGGTAAGTTTATTCAACCATGCTCAGGTGCTTATACTAATGATACGGATGCAGACATCCCCGAAGGAACCGCCAATAATGAGTGGGATGAGTGGAAGTAAACACCTGTTTCTGTAAGCGCTTTCCCAGTATCAGAGGTCAGTCGCTTGCTTGGTTGCAATGGATTTGCCTTAGAGCGGTGAAGAATAGAGACACTGGCACCAGCAAACCGGTTGGCGGAATGGGCCTCATAGATAGATGATATAGTCGTACGAGATGGAATAGACAAATCATTATCTCTAAAGAGTTTCGCAAGCGCCCGTTTGTGCCAAGAATTGGACAACGCATCGTAAAGTAATTCATAACTGCAGGTCTGACGTTGACCTTGTGCCGACAGAGCGTTGGGACTCATTAAGCCATGGGCGGTTAAATTGTCCCAGGCTGTCGGGACGCACCTGTCCACGGGCTATCGCAACCTTTATTTCAGTATACTGAAGATGCATGTATGTATCCGGTTACTTTAATGAAGGATATAAGCTAGAGTCTCAACTTTGCCAGATTTAGTGCATCTTTGCAGATGATACAAGTTCGCAACGCATTAGGTCTACCTGCTGACGAAACGTTGCGGCGAATCCTTTAAGTAACAAGTGTCGAGAAGCTTCCTTTCCAGTGCAAGTTGGAATTGGAATTATCAATAAGTGTATAGTGGCAAAGAGCCTCGTTCTGTATTAATCTATGTGAAATGTGGCTGATGGTTCCCGGTGGTTCTCTCCGAACGTGCTTGGGTCAAGGGTTACAGGTGGAAATCCTCCTCGTTGTCCGAGAGGAATATGGCTTCACGCCACCTGTTTACGCGGCTGCTATACCCGGCCCTGTTCGTTATGTTTGAAACTTAGGACAGAGACTAATAAGATCGACAGTGTTCAATTGGCCTAACGCGTGGATATTTGATGGAGAAATGTGGTCGGTGCTTTCATGCGGATTCTCAAGTTGAATTTCAACCATGGTTGTCGTTGTCAAGTTTTACAAGTACGAGCTGAGTGAGGATCATCTGAACTCCGAGACCCTTATTAAGACCCTGGACCTTGGTAGATATTATGAGAGAATCGCCGTGTTTCGTCTGATACCACCCCTGTTTTTTTTTTTCCAGGTCTGTTTGTTGGTTGGGCTGCATGAGCTTCTAGTCACGAGAATGGCTGAAAAATCGCCTAACCTAGACAGCTGTCACTGAAGATATATCGGCGACTATACGCGATTCACCATTGGTGACCGTATGTAAGAGTGTCGAAAACAACAACAACAATACTATTTCGAGCTGTCTGCATATAGTGCCGTCAGCCCTAAAGAGAGCTGTATCTGGCGTTAATGTAACACGGCGATTGGATCTCATCATGCGCCTGCCAGATCCAATAGAGGTACAAAACATCAAATTTCTGGTTTCGGATCTTATGAAGCGTGCTCTAGACGCAAGCGTCATCTCACCTTGGCCTCAAAAAGAATTTAGGCACAAAGCCTCTGTCGATAGACCATACGCTAAGAAGACTTGTAAGTGCTATCACTCGCTGTAGCTGACCACTCAGCCTGCCACGTTGGCTAGGAAGAAGTTTCGGTTCCCTCCGGGCGCTACACATATTCCCAGCTTTCCAACCAAACATGAGATTTCTCAATCCCACTCCAACACCAACACCACCTCTCATCCAAACTCGAAACACCAAAACACCAAGACGCGAAACATCATGACAACTCCCTGCAGAAAATTCTCAGAATGAGGCCTTTATCCGCAACTTACGCAAGGCGCCCACGCCTCGTGTATGATACATTCTCTTTATGATTGGCTTGTCATAAGAGCCCATTGTCACTAAGGAAGCAACTAATGAAACTGCGCCTGTTTCATGAGGGAGAAGAAAAACGATTATCTCTCCGAGAGTCCAAGGGACGGTTCCCTGCCGTCCTAGTTCGTCACACGGAGATAAATCCCAAAAAGGGAGGAGTGTCAGGAGACATTCTTTGAGATCTTTTCGACCACACGTTAAAGATATTTGCCCTGTTCAAGATCTACAGCTGCCCCCTGACTTGGAGGCGATCGTTCAGGGGGTTGCTGAAGATGGCAGGCCTCCAGAATGCCCAGCCTGCAATGACAATGGATCCAGTCGAACCTCCGATACTATTATCTAGTCGCACCAAGGTCCAAGGTCAAGGCCAAGCTACTCATGGTAGCTGCGAACTTATACCTAGCGGTATCTCGATGTGCAGCATAGATATTTGCGAAATTCCTCTCTGTGGCCGTCAAATCTCACTATCCTCAATTTTTCTTGTCTTGGCAAGAATGAGACAACTGACTGGTTCTGGATTTTCAAGCCACTAATCCATTTCAACACGATCGCTTGGCCATACCCCTGTCGCTCAGCCTTATCCCTGTCATCGCCCCCTGATTGGCATCGGAACCCCGCTATCAAGAGCTAGGTTTCTCGTAATGGCTGGCCCAGCACGACGGACTGCCACTGCAGGGGATGACACGGATGTCTGAACAATGCATTGACTCGACAATGAGCTCGGATCACTGAGGCAAATCATCAGATGGATGTCGAATTATTATGTGAATCTTCCTGTCGAGCCTTCCAGCATGTTAGAACCCAAGGGGTATTTCCAAGGTGAAATGTATTCCAGGACATGAACAGAAGCCTTCTGTGCTATTTTCCGTAGCATGACGTTGAGAGCAGGGTTGTTCAAAGTCCCCAGTCTGGCCATCGTCTTTCCCGAGCACTTGGTTCGACAAGGCCTGATTGGTGGTCGCACAACTGGAGTCCCTTGCGCCCCAACCACATATTCTTTTCTCAGTCATTACTTCACCGACTAAGCTCCCTTGCCACAATGGAGTATGTATGGGCGGCCTACGCTAAGCTGACGGCATTGAACCCGTTTACAAACGACAAATCATTGAGTGGCTCATCATTCTTGTAGAAGGCGCTTGAACAAACCGTACAGGGGCCTCGCAGCTGAACAAGGGCGACGGCAATAGATCCGTTGTCGTCTTCCATACAGATCCCTCTCTCAGGCAGGACAGGTTCCCTGCAAACACACGAATCGCTAGTCAGGGGCATAAACCTCGTCTTTTCCTCTGGGGTATGCATGGATCCAGTCCACTCACACTTTCCTTTCATGACCAGATGAGTCTTGAAACATTGTCGTCAGCCTATCATGCATCGCTTGCTGCAAATCGTCTCTTAGTCCTCCGGGCCTAACCCCTCCGCCTTGCTTCGAAACGAGACTCAGCAATTGCATTGAAGAAATCTGAGTGGCTATGCATGTTTACTAGCAGTTGACTCGTCCCTGGCTATACGGAGAAAAGGTCCACTATGATCGCCTCTGAGTCGCATGCAGCCGCGTCCGTTCGCGGGTGTTTCTCCCGCTCACGGAATCCCCTTGCCTCTATGTCTGCCCTCAGAACACTGGTGGCCAGTCCATCGAGCGAGCTCAAGTCCATATAAGACGCCGTTTCCTCCCCCGTGTTACCATCCTTCTTCACCAACGACTTCAAAAGTCTCCAGCCAGTCCTTCAAAGAGAGATTGTCTCAACGACATTTCCATTCCTTCTTCTTTCTTTCCAAAGGCTAGTCCTTTCTTCTGTCTCGACGACATTCACGTATTGCCTGGTGCAATTCGACCCTTCCTTCACTCATACCAAAATCGAGCTACGACTCTTCAGTCCTATACCCATATCCCTCGATTCTTGTCTTGACGACAATCTCACATTCTGAATATCAAATCTATCGTCCGGAACGTTAAGATTTACCCTATCATTCACAATGTTCGCGAAGGCCTTCACTTTTGCCAGCCTGGCTTCCCTTGCCAGTGCTCATATGCTCATGAACAACCCCAAGCCGTACGGAAATCCAGACAACAGCCCTCTCTTTGCAGACGGATCAAACTTCCCCTGCAAGGGAAAGGTCAATGATGGCTCCGGTGACAACGTCTACAAGCAAGGCAGCACCCAACAACTCTCATTCACTGGCCAAGCTGTCCATGGCGGAGGCTCGTGCCAAGTTTCTCTCACCACCGATAAGAACCCTACTAAGGACTCTGTTTGGAAAGTCATCAAGTCTTATGAAGGAGGCTGTCCTTCAAGAACCGCAACAGGAAACCTGGGCGACAATGCTGATGCTCAGAACCCTGACAAGTACGACTTCACAATCCCCAAGGAGTTGGCAGCTGGCGAGTACACACTTGCCTGGACCTGGTTTAACCATGTTGGCAACCGCGAGATGTACATGAACTGTGCTGCCATCACCGTTGAGGGCTCAGGTGGCTCTAAGGGCCACTTGGACTCTCTCCCTGACATGTTCGTCGCCAATGTTGGCAATGACTGTGAAACTCTTCCCAATACTGACCTTAAATTCCCCAACCCCGGCAAAGACGTCAGCCAGCTCAAGTCTAAGCTTGACGGCCCTAAGGGCGATGGATGTCAGAAGGCTGGCTCTGGTGGCGGTTCTGGTTCTGGTGATGGCTCCGGCGGAGACAGCCCCCAGCCTTCTGCTCCCGCCGCGGCTCCCACCACCAACGACGGTGCACAGCCCACCCAGCCTGCTACTACTCCCGCTCCTAGTGTTGGCAATGGAAACGGTTCGGGCTCGGGCTCTGGAGATGGCTCCAACGGCGCACCTGAAATTCCCGGCGGTGCTTTCATTACTGTCTCCCAGCCTTCTGCTGCTCAACCTACCGCTACCCAAGCTCCTGCTGCTCCCGAAACTCCCAAGGATGGTTCAGGCTCTGGCGAAGGTGACCAGGGCGGCGACTCTGGCTCTGGGAGCGGTGGTTTCGCTGCTGGAACTGCCTGCACAAATGAAGGCGAGTGGAACTGTATTGGCGGCTCAACTTTCCAGCGCTGTGCCAGCGGTGCTTGGACTGCCGCTCAACAGCTCTCTTCTGGCGTTACCTGTACTCCTGGCCAAGGTGCTGATATTGCCATGACCACCAAGAAAGGCAAGAGGAGCATGCGCCGAGCTCAGCGCCACAATGCCTAGGCAAAAAACTTCATTATTATATTTAGGGTTGGTTATGATTTCGGGACCTGGAGGTTGGAACCAGGATGGAAAGGCGTTTGGAAGTCGTTCTTTTGCTAGATAACTCCTATGGCATTTCATAACAATACATATAACTTGAAAATAAAAGGTCTCAGGGAGTAAGCAATGTGATGTACACGATGGCCTGCATTGTGACGCAATATAATGTAATAGCCTATCACTTGATGTTGCGTATTGAGATATTGTAGTCATGGGAAAACTACTTCGGGCTCCCCTACTGCTATTAACACACTGCTAAAGGACCCTTTGAAAAGAGTCAATCCGGCAGTCTGCTAACGAGAGTTCCCCCAATACTGTCTTGGACTAAAATGGCAAGATAATTCTAAAGCATTGACAATAGGGCAATAACTAATGTTGGGAAGTAATAGAATGTGTACTGGTCATTACTCATGTACTGTATAAGGCTCATTGAAGTTGTGACACCCCAGCTCAAATCTACAGCCATGTACCACTTTTGATCTGAGTTTCTGGCTGTGGCCTTCTCCTGAACATTCGCCCTAGAAAGCTCTTTTGCACCTCCAGTGAGAGCGGATCGACTGGCACAACATGAGGATCCATTTCAATTCCAATGTGGACATCACCATCTCTTCCGATATACCTCCCGAAACTGAATGTTCGAGATGTATTGCCAGGAGTGGCAGCATTATAAGCAGGCCCAGCAAGTCGACTTGGTGCGACATAGGCTAGCACAGAACCCAATGTTGTCGGTAGCCGAGGTAAAACAAAAGGAACGGCCTTGCTGTAGAAAATGACAGCAACCACTGCGTTCAGCGCCAGAACAGTCATAGTCATGATGAAAGAGACCTCTTCCATGAAGATTCTCGTTTCCTGCGTCCTCCGAACCACGGTCGATGGTTTCATCTCGTCTCTGGAATCAAATAGCTGTTCATTCAGACTGAGGAATATGGCAAAAACCCGACGGTATATATCTTCGATGATAGGTCTCAACTTATCCGTATCCGGAGGTGGCCGATTAGGATCGATGACATCCCGAGATCCCGTCATAAGCACCGTGAAAAAGTTCATCCAGTCTCTTGCCGTGGAATCGTTATGCCATTGAGCTGCCAAGTCATTCCATTGGTTATGGATGTTTTGAAATATAAAGTCCACTTGTGGTTCCCAGCCTTCGTAGTCCAAGGTCGTTTCCGATTCGCTCGTTTTCTCATAAGATAGGACATGTCCAAGTGCATCGACAGTAAGGTTGAACATGGCTGTTTCAAATATTGGTCGGCAGGTCATGAAACTGGCGTCGACAGTTCCATTAATGTTATCGGCTTCAGGAGTACGAGCCCAACCCATTATCAAGGTTCGTGCACATGAAATTGGTCCGTAATTATACCCAACTGTTGTTATTTTCTCCTCCGCGGAAACACCCGACGAGCGATTAAATATATTTTCTCGCATGTCTTGACTGAGAAGGTCAATACCATTACCACAGTCGCTTTCTTCCACCTTGCTGAAATCTCTCGTTGGGCGAGGATCTTTGAATATGGTCAATCGTCTTGTCGGCACCGCTGTACAATTTGCTTTGGCACCGAATCCTCGAGCTGGTATACTGAAAGTATCGCTTGAATTTGAATCTTTCGGCTTGCTGAATATATGCCTCTGGAAGTAGTAATCTTTCGAAACCCATGGAGGAAGTGTAGTGCCAGAGGAGAAGTTAGCCATTGCAACATAGTAATGATCAGAGTACTGATTCGTCGTGATCACGTCTCGACTTAGAGTCACGTCGAGGCTGAAGACCGAGTCATTATCGAGCTTGGCCATGAAAGCTGGGGCTAGGGTTTCGGGATACTCTGCTATCATAGGCGCTTCATTAAAAAGAGAACCCATGCCCACTGCCAGAAGGTTGGCAAGCAGTGCCATTGCGCATACCAACACAAGGACGAAGTGCTTCGACTTCAAAGCCCTCCAGATAACGAGCTGTGGGGGTATTGATGTATAGGAAGCAGAGATGGTTCGTGAAGGTTCTGCTTTGCCTTGCCAGAGATCTCTAAAGGGCTGGAGAACACAAAGCAGTCGATTAAGGAGAACCCAGAATGGCTCGATAAGGGTCGCAAAGATTGTCGGAATATAGTTTTCCAAGAGCTGTAATACCTCAAAGTTCTGAGATGGACGATGCAAACCTGAGAAAGGTCAGTGCCATTCTAGGAGATGAGAAGGCTGCCCGGGATGAAACACATCACCTTTCAAGACTTTCTCCTGATGCTTTAAGTAAGAAAGGCCCACCATTGCGCCGATTAAAACAAGGACAAAAAGTAGTCCACTCCACCTTCTAAGAGCCAGTGGTTTGATGGGCTTATAATATCCTTTCTGCAAGCCAGCATCGCAATGCTCAGGCCTTAAAGAATCCCCAATAAACTTGTCAATCGATACTTTGGTGCAATTTGAATGCTTGTCGTGGTATAATCGGAGTTGGTCTTGACGAAATTCTTCAAACAATGTCTTTTCATCAGCACTATCGAGTGATGATAGAGCCCGAAGGCATTCGGGACTATGTCGAAATATCTCAAGGTATTTCGAAATGGAAGAAGGGTTCATGGGGAGTTGGCTTGGAGAGGTACGACATAACCAGAGTACAAGGCCTGTGAATATGGCGATGACGACCATCAGACACTCGACCGACGTCGCGAACACTCTGCTTACTACCACGCCCGTCAGGAAGAAGTCAACAGAGGCGGTCGTATTACTAAGCTCAGTGCCATTGACAAGTAAATGATGAACGGCTAGAGAAAACAAGTATTGGTGGGCATCGTTGTACACTCGCTCGAGCATTTCTTTGGACGAATAGTCTGTGACCGGATTGTCTCTTCCTGCAAGTGCATAACCGACCATATTCGAGACAGGCTTTGTTAGTCCAGTCTTGTTAAGCCGTGGATGCTGCTCAACAACACGAGAGAAAGGATAGTCCCGAACGATGATATTTTCTGACACGCCGTTTGCTAAGATGTATTCGAAAGCCGTTGAGTTGAATTCCTTGTCTGTCAGGATCTCTCTTGGTCCGATAGGATGCATAAAATCAGTATCGGGTTCGAAGTTGGACGATTTGACCCTTGCCATAACGCGTTGCTTGTAGTAAGTTGGTTGACAGAAAATGGCAGTAACGTTGAAATGAGGAATTTCAGTCATGGGTATTGTTTCGGTAATTCCATTCAAGTCGGTTTGCCTGGCCCAGGTTGCCAGAAACTGATGCGTTGAGTTTCTGGTTGGTGGACAATATGGGTTCCCAAGGTATATGTCGGCATAGGCGTTTGAATAATATCCGATATAATTCATTGTGTAGTTTACTCCCCGACGCATATTGACAGTCGCATTGCATCCCTGGCCATTGAGAAAGTTGTAAGCTAGTGTCGCACCGTGTTCGTTTCGTTGAATATCTGCCTGCCAGCAGCTCAGTTCCGTGGTCAGCTTTGTAGTTTCGGCTGTCCAGTTAGTGGCAACCTTGTCTGGAGCTGTGTTACTCTCAAGGTAGAAAGGCAGAAGCGCATATTTGGATGTTGTGAAGGGTGGATATGGCTGACCTAACCAACCAACTGCATATCCATTGTTCAAAACCTCGGGATCCAAAAGGGTTACCTGCTGATTTAATGGAACGAGCTGGGATCGGTGCGTTATGTTTGCAGCTTTAGTCTGGTTTATCACCTTCGTTCCCAGCAGAGAACTTTGTAGTGGTGTGAGAAGCCAGAAAACCATGACCATGGCTGTCCCTCCAAAGAAAACTGGCCAATGCCTACATTTGAACTGTTAGAAGTTGTTAAAATGGGAGAATGAGAAAGGGTTCACTTCTGCTTTGCCGCCTTGAATGGAACCAAAGCCACGAACTCGTATTGGTAATCCAGAAAGAGCGAGTTTTCAGCAGTGGTACCGCTTTTTTTGGACAACTCAAACCATGGCTGCATCCTCTTGACATCCAAGTCGATCCAACTCCATATCATACTGTACAACACGGCGATTATAGTCGGCACATAAAGGTAACTGAACTTAGCATATCCAGGAATATCGTTGAGGGTGGGTGAAAGCGCTAGTCCACCCTGAGTTGCACTTCGTTGTGCCAGTGTCTCGATGGCGATGGCGAGAAGGATCGTAAGGGCGATGACGGCAAGCAATATCGGTGTCGACAGCGAGAGTGGCTTCCATCCCTTTGTCCTGTAGCCTTTCTCTTCTGGAGATACCTCCTTCACACCTGTAGTTGTCCTAGCCTTGGCATTTCTCTTTGGTAGTAGTGGTAGACTCTTGTCCAAAGAGCTTGGTGTTGAGTCGGCAGTCACATTGCCCTGCAGCCGAAGGGCTGTCGTCTCCCAACTCGACATAACTAATATATAAAAAGGGAAAAAGTGGCCTGCCACCCTCCACACAAATTGTTCGAAAATAGAAGAAGAAATGTCGAGGCTCAAGTGCTGGGCGACAGCCGCAATAAGACTATCGTATCATGGGCATAATTGATGAACAGCAGAACCTTCCATAAGAAGCAAGTGTTTAGAACCAACATCTCTCAATCCGATGAGTAAACAGAATCTCTAGCAAAATAGCAGAAGATGTGTTAAGGTAAGAGGAATATGCCTGTTGGTCGATGGTTCATTATCACGAAACAGGAATAACTGGGCCGTCAAGGATATAATACTACCTAACTTTACAAAATCAGCCTGGATTAAGCGCCGAACGAAAGTCAACCAATACTAGCTCCTGTAGATAGTCCGATATTTCGGCTTTCGCGCTATGTCCTGGGAGGGTCATCCTGGCAGAGTGCCGCACCATCTGTATAGACAACTCAGCACGGTGGCAGTCCCACTGCAAGAAAAGATGCCAAAGCTGATGGATGACCTCTCCCGCATACTTTCCAGCGCATTAGATACTCCAGAAAAAAAGGCCTTGGATCTCGGAAACAAGACTTTTGAAGTTACTTTATCTGTTGCGTGGTTGCAGCGTTAATGTTTGAGGGGAATCTGCATAAGGGGCTTGAAGAATGGGCGGCTAATTGACCGTTGCGGTTGGACGGAGCGCTAACCGCTCAAGCGCTGAGCCTTTTAACTCGCTTTAGTGCCGGGTGGCGCCTTTCCGTGACGCGGGAAATGAAAGTTGATCTGCAGGGTTGACTTGTTTTCCGATTGGACGCTGTGTGTGAGTGTTGGTGATATCCTGAGATCTATTGCTGTAGATGCTATCCACCGAAGAGTAGCGTTGTCCTATTTTTACGACTTAAGTCAATTTGGCGTAATGAAAACCGAAATACTGTACTAATATTTTCGTAATGGATTGATAACGACACTGTTTGGTGAGAACCCTGCTTCAGCATCAAGCTTGGCGTTAGATGGAATCAGAGGTATTGTTTCCAGCAGATACTTCCAGGTTGCAGTCCCACAAACGATACCTAATACCTGAGGCCAACTCTACAAAACCCCATTTGGGACCTCATAATTCGTATTACTCAAAAAGCCGTATTTTGATACACATTCCTAGACTCTTGCTTCTTTAGATCGAGAGGGGTTTACATATCACCAGTGTTTTCAACTTGTTAGTAACGAATACCTTCTTGATTACCTACCTACTAGGCAGTAAGTAGATTGCTGATGAGAATCTTTAAGTATATTGAGGTTCTGTGCCAAATTTCCTGTATGCTTTACTAGTATTGATAATCAAGAAGAATGAGGAAAAGAATGCATTTCTATTCCTTAGAAGGCAAGTTGCTTAGATACTGATCACGATGATTTTTTCCCATCCGTCTTATTCGTTCGAGCTTGGTTTCTGGCCCAGACAAATGTTACACTTTGTATACGCAGAATCACGGAGGTGAATGACATTTGCTGACATTGTGTGTACTTCGTTTTACTATGCGTAGCAAATAGGGGCATTTCCTCAGGTTGGAGTCAATCTTACTTGTGCTGCGTCGTTTCGATGAGTAGCACGAGCCTGAGTTGTCACTGGACCATGCCATGAACAGGGGACGCGTCAGATATCAGCTGTATGAGAAACGTCTCATTAATCGATAAAGGGAAAGATGCGATTCAAGTGATACTTGGGGTAGGCGCGTTCGGCTAATTGCGAACGAGAAACATATGCGTGGAACAGGACGTAGCGAGAACGCCGCTAATGAAATGCATATGTACAGTCACTGTCTTCCCCAAGTTCGGTCGGATTTTCGCATAAGGTGTCGCATTCAATGACCTTTCGGCATGGAAATAGAACTTGCCAACCCAAAAAAGGTACGTAAGCTAAAACTTAATTAAAACAGCTTTAGTACTACCTGCTAATTTAATAAAAGAAAGAAAAAGAAGGCGATAGAAACTAGTTGTCTTCTGTATTTGATAGGTAAAGGTCATCTAAGCTGTCGCAATAACCCCCAGATTGAGCCTTCCACCCCGATTAAGGTGCTGACTCAGCACTTGCATCATCCATCGCATAGGCCAAGAAAGAGCACTGCGTCAGCTACCGTCGTTTTGTCTACGTCGCCATCATCGCGAGCGTCGTCAAACTTTTCCAGGCATCCAAATTATTTCTTCTCAGCTAGCCTCTTTTGACGTTTATTATTCGTTGTTTTCGCCACAGGTCTCGATTCACGAAATTATGATTAAATAAGCACGAAGCTATCGACCCGTACGATTTCATTCATCCTCATAGCTCGAGCTTCGACCGCCACCAGGCTGGGGTTGTTCATTCACCGATCCAACGAATTCCGCGCAAACGAAACTGAATCTTCCCAGCGAACTAATTCCACTGTTCAGCGGACCGTATCTCTCCACGTTGCACGAAGAATTTATCCCACGGTTGCCTGTCTGCTAGTAGTCCAACAAGTGCCACCCCGCAATCCACAAACTGGAATCCGTCCCTCTCCAACGCACTATATTACCTCCGACCTCACATCTTGATAAAGTATACAAGCGGATTTATCAAGCAGTACTGTCAATTACACATCGATCAAGCATCCAAGTAGCTCCTCATGGCGAGCCGATACGACCTGAGGTCCGCACAGGATCTAGATACGAGCTACGCTTCTTTGCCTGGGACAAGTGGAACTTCTGTCATTGAAAACTCGACGCCTCTTAAAGCCAGGATAATAAATCAAAATTTGGGAGGTATGTTTACAATTACCCTAAGAATCAAGCTCGGTAGCCAACTGTACTGCTTCCAGGATGTCACCCTTCGAGATGGATATATGAACTCTTGCACAATAACTTCACTGTATGTGATGTCTTCGGACGGTTGCGCAAAACAGAACTCAACACACCATATCCATGGGAGCATCCCCATCGATTGATGATAAATGGTAACCAGAGTTACTCAACCAACTCAACGCGGGTATTGTCCTCGGTGTGCGTTGACTGCCACTTTCATTTTGTGTTTAAGATGTCATGGGACGAGCGACATTCTCAAGAGTCATGCAACCCTCAACAGGAACAGTGGCCTCCGAGTGATGCGAGATTCCCCTGGCATCATCTTGTTTGGGTTGGGCAAGAGTCGCAATCTTCGCCACTCGTTAAGATTGACGACAGACAACGAAATAAGTATTACCCACTAGTTGCTCGCGAGCCTTTTGCATGCTCAGCCGGCCCATGCACGTTCTCAGTCACACTGGAAATCTCGGAACCTCGCATGACTCGCGAGTGGATCGACCTATTACTTGACCACGATACCATTCGTAAGAATGTGCGCCGTGCTAAGGAACAGGATCCGGACCGGTACGCCGCGGCAACTGATGACTGGGCACTGCAAGCTCCTCTGAACCTGAACACATATCTTAAGAACTTACTTGAGGCCACTTCACAGGAGAACGCCAGGAGTATTTCTAAAAGGAATAAGCGATTTTTTGTACTCTTCGGGACTCGATGTTTTGAAATGTTCAGACAACTCGAATTCGAGGAAACAGTTGATGTAGCGGAAGATGGAGTCGATGGAGGGACTTTCACACCACCGATCCCTCCTCGGTCAGATAACCCCTCTGGGGCTACCGATTTAGGGACATATCGAGCATACATCGAAGATGTGAGATCTGAAGTTCAGTGCATTATACACAGAGGCGGCCAGCCTGCTGAGCTTTGCACCCCTGGTCTACATGCCGATTTGGGATGCGCAGAGGTACCGAACGTGGATTCTGTCTTAGTGAATATCACGCGTTATGAGATCATGGGCGTTTTGCCGAATCAGCCGAAGGAGGTTGTTGTCAATGCTTACAAGAGACAGTGGGAAATGATTCCTGATAAGCGAAAAGCACTCATTGATGCTCTTATGAGTATTGGGAATGACCTTAACGACGAACAGCTCAATGAATACGCTGTTACGCAATCATCAATCTTCGAGAGCCAAGTACAAAGTCAAACAAACGGTGACGATGGCGGGTTGACAAATCAGGCTTTGCTATTCTTCGAGCTACAGCCTCTGAACGACTACAAGGCACAATCCATAGTTCAGGCATTTCGACGAAAGGTGGCACAAGATCCCAGCTGTGCTAACACCGCGCGAAATATGTTGATGCTGATCTCTCAAGCATCTACCGATGACAACTACACAGCAGAGTTGGTGATGGAGTATGGGGAAGGATTTTCTTTACCCACGGCCAAAGAGATCCTTGGCTTAAGTGATGCTAGTGGTTTTGGGCCCGATACACTGGACGACGTGAAAGAAAAGGTCAGAAATATGCACCTGTTGTTGTTGTTGTTGTTGAGCCTAGAGCATGAGTCTAATCAAGCGTACAGATTCGAAACGCCAAAGACAAAGACGCCAAGACAACTTACTTGGAGGCCATGGAGAAGATCGCCGAGCACACGAATTCAACAGGTCTCAAAAGCACAGTTAGCGAATTAAGAGAAATGCATGGTATTGCAGTTCCCGATGGAAGCAGCGCCACGGGCGCCTCAGCACAAGCTGCGAACTTTGATCTTCCGGTTGGACTGGAGAATATTGGAAATACGTGCTACCTCAACAGCCTTTTACAATATCTTTTTACTGTTAAACCAGTTCGAGACGTCGTTATCAACTATGACAAGTTCAAGCTCGAGTTGACGGACGAAAAAATCAAGGAGCGATTGCTTGGTGGTAACAAAATGCAGCTGGATCGTGGCGAGGCTGTCGTTGCTCAGGCTTGTAAGTTCTTGTCTAGGTAAACCCTCTAGTTGGCGCATAGCTTAACTGACCAAACTCAGTTGTACAGGAGCTTTCGGATCTATTCAACAACCTTGAACAATCCGATAAGGTAGCAACGCGTCCGTCTCAGAGGCTAGCTAATGCTGTCCTTTTGTCCACCGGCACACTCCTCAAAGAGACGAAGAGCCCTGCTGAAGCAACAACTGAGTCTCAGCCGCCACCGCTTCCTACTCGACCGCCCCCTGGACCCCCAGCAAAGGAGAACAACGATGTGGAGATGATTACTGTAACCGCCAATGACAGCCGCGACCCAGTTGATACAGCTAGCACCGTCAGCTCGCAGACACTTGTCGAAGAGGATTCTGACCGCTCTTATGACAAATTGGAGACCTCTCCAACTACCACTGAAGATCAGGTAATTGATACAGTGATGGAGGTTGGACAAGATGAGGATGTCGTTAAAATCAGCCGAACGAGTGATAGGCCTATGGAGATTTCCGAGGCTGTCGAAAAACCGAAGAACGGCACTTCCCAGGATATTGAGTCTACTGATGTCAACATGCGGGATGTTGAGGAGCCAGAAACGGTCGACCAGAAGGTGCTGACTGCCCTGGAACACCAAAAGAGGTCTTCTGGCACCGACCAGCAGGATGTAGAAGAGGTAATGGGCAGCATCATCAATCGTCTTCAAGCCGCTATACGCCCATCATCCGTTGACGAGTCAACCGGTATTCAATTTGAAGAGATCATGAAAACTTTCTTCGTTACCACCATCAATTACACCAAGAAGTTTGATGACAAGACTTATCAAAAGGAAGTTAGCTTTGATCGGTCTATTACAGCATTTCCCGCTCCCAAAGGTTCATGCTCACTATACGAAGCTCTAGGCCGAAATTTCGACCAGGAAATCATCGAAGAAGACAAGCTTTCACGATATACAGCCATCAAGACTCTACCCCCTGTTCTGCACGTACTCATCCAACGGTCGCAGTCTATGGGTAGCAAGAATGGCAACCCGGTACTAATTCCTGAAATCTTATACCTCGACCGATACATGGATGCCCCTCACGAGTCGTTGACCTTCAGAAAAAGAGTCGAGAGTTGGGCCACCGCCAGCCGCATATCTGACATCAAAGCCTCCAAGGCTGCAGTTGGGAGCACGATTCCAACTGGACCCATCCTCGAGAGCATTGGACAAGAAGAGGACGCCAAAGGCAGTATTGCAGCTGTTACAGAAGACAGTGAAATGACAGATGGTGTGAAGATCGTAGAAGAGGACTGGAGTTTCGATGGTACGGTCGATGACGATTATCTTCTTGTTGGCCGACCTAGCGTGAACTCAGTGACCTCGGCTGGTCTACCTTCCAGACCAAAAGACATCAAAGACACCGAGACCGCCATTCGGGAGAAGATGGATTCCGAGCTCAGAGACAAGGAGGAAGCCCTGGAAAACTACTACTCCAAGTTGAAGAGCAATCCATATCGGCTCCATGCAGTCATATGCCATCGTGGCCAGCTGATGTCTGGTCACTATTGGGTATGGATTTACGATTTTGAACAGGATGTTTGGCGCAAATACAATGATTCCAACGTCGAGGTCAAACGCAGCACGGATGAAGTTTTGAACACATTGAGCACCAGTGGAGAGCCATACTTTCTTTGCTACGTCCGCGATGAAGACAAAGAGACTTACGTCGACGTACCTCGGCGTCGAAGACCAGCACCACCATCAGATACCTCGTTCGAAAATCTTGACGCCGATGGAGATATCACGGTCACCAACAGCGAACCGCTAAAGACCTCAGAGTCTCCTCAGGAGCTTCCGCCCGCATACTCGGAGCAAAACAGTGACTAGGAACCTCCTCGATTGTCGGCTAGAAAAGGTCAAGCGTCTGTTCAGTCCAAACAGCCATCCCCAGCTAAAACGAACGCGGCGGTGGCCTCTGGAATCCAAAGCGCTCAAAACCCAGCTAAACGATCTTCTTTGTCAGACGAAGATGATGCTAGTGCTTCAACAGAAGCGGATGTGTATGAGGCTCCGACATCACCCACAAAACGACCGATGCTTGTCAAGAATGATGATCGGACATCAGAGCCCCCAAAATTGCCCCATGTCTCTGAGAAGCAATCTCTGGATGACCCCGAAACAGAACCTGTGATACATGTAAAATTCACCCCTGAGGACTGTGACACAATAGCTCAAAAGTGCAAAAGATCTGAGCTTGAAAACCCCGATCGCGCTATCAGAGCGGTTAAGAAACGGATTAAGTTGAAGGTGAAACCTCGGACAAATCCTCTGGCTGACGCCAGGCGGCACCGTGGGCCCCGCAGCATAGAACATCACATTATCGAAGCAGCAAAGCTCAGGGAAAAGCTTAAGAAGGCTACCGAGGACGAAGAGACAAAGAAATTGTAATTCATGGTGTGAGAAGGATAGAGGTAGTAGAAAGGGATAAACCCGCGATTGAGCCAAAGAACCATTCAACGGAGTTCATGCAACTAACAGGTTTTTGGGGTGGGATTTCTTTGGTGATGGCATACCCAGAGGATCAGATAGATACAGAAAGAATAGCAGACACGGCGTTGTATACTGTTCCATGAGTTGCAAAAAGAAAACTTGGAGTTGGCTCCATCTGTTTCTAATGGCCGATTTGTCAACTGTTCATACGAACTCATACTGCCCACATTGCTCGTGTTTTGATATTGACTCTCAAGCTCTTCAATATGCCTTATCGGCCAGTGAAAATAGGCTTCCTCTTCTCCTGGAAAGCCTTGAGAGCTTCGTTTCTATCCTCGGTATTGACGACTCGCTCATACATCTTGTTCTCAACTTCTTCCCTTGCCCAGGCAACAGCCTGAAGCGCAGCCCTTACACCGATCGGTCCTCCTTCGCAAATCTCCTGCGCAAGTCTCACAGCTTCACTCAACGCTGCTTTTCTGGCCTCGCCAAGAACATCTGAGCCATCACGCTCATCCTCAGGCACAATCTCAACAAGGCGATCAGCAATACCTAGAAAGTATGCCTCAGGAGCTCCAACACGACGGCCGGTCAGGATCAGATCGCGGGCGCGGGAGAGGCCGATAAGAGCGGGAAGACGGTGGGTGCCGCCGGCGCCGGGGATGATGCCTAGACGGGTTTCAGGAAGACCGACTGTTGCATTGGAACTGAGAACGCGAAAGTGTGTGGAGAGAGCGAGCTCAAGACCGCCGCCTAGTGCGACTGAGGAGATGGCCGAGATGGTAGGAATGGGGAGGTTGGATAGAGATGTGAGGGTGTTGCGGAGATTTGTAAGAAATTCAGCAGTTCTGTGCCCGATGGTTAGTACAGCACATTACTATTTGATATAGGGAATACCGACTCTCCCTGACTCATCCCCTTACGCTCCTTGAGGTCCGCGCCAGCGCAAAACGATGTATCAACAGCACTAGCCAGCACAACAGCTCTCGTAGGACCCTTCTCATCTACACCAGCTGCACCACCGAAACGCTTCTGCAGTGGCAGTTCTTCGCCATTGGGCCCATATTGAATATGCACAGCATCGATCTCGGCGCGAAGGTTCGCTAGAAGAGCCTTCGAAATGGCATTTCGCGCAGACGGGCGGTTAAGCTCAAGAATACGAATATGGCCGGTGTTTGGCGCGGGGAGGTTCGTTACGCGGATGAGAGGTTCGGTGGCAGAGGAGTAGTAACGTCTGAGAAGACGAAGGGTCACTACGGGTTGAGAGAGACGAGGGGCCATTTTGAGCAGATCAATTGGTGATCGTTGAGTCGATATTGGTGGTGGGAAGTTGAAGCTTTGTATATTAAGGTATCTTAGACACGGCGGCATTGCAAGCCGAGGAATGACGTGCATCGGTTGGTGTCGGTTCATAATGTTAAGCCGATAACCGATAAGACAAGGACGGGATTATAAGAGAAGCATCCGTAGATTTATGGTTAATTAACTTCAGACGGTTATATATATCCTTACCTGTTGAATTCTGTTTAATATTCTGGTAACCCCCATGAGTAGGATATAGGGTTGTTACTATCGACGAAGCATGTTTGGTGGAGATGATGAGTTGGTCCAAGTTCCACATACAATTGATATGATCACGATCAACAATAAGACGATCCAAAGAAGCTGTTATGTCTAGTCAGCTTGTAATTACTAGACTTCTTTTCAATATTTTGATGGGAATTGCTCAATATCATCTCTGTTCTAACTAATCTTGAGAGCCAAGAAAACAAAGCCCATCTCAGCCACCAAACAAACTTCTCTAAACTTCCATTCTGGGGAAACGTGCCAAGACAACGGCATAGACTAATTACAGTAGCGAGCCCAGATCCCAGTCCGCGACGAACTGGACCCATTGGATGGGATCTTCAGTCTCCTCCAACTTCTGTTGATCTTCTCTTCCTTTCTGATTCTTTGGCACATCGAGTGATATAGCCACAAGACTAGACAAAGACGATGGATAGACGTTGTTAATTGAGTCCGTGGAGGATGCACTACGTCTCACCAAGAGACATCTCCGCGATGGCATCAGCATCCGTTCTGCAATCGTTATTGACTTCCACAGCTCTCGCCTCGTCTGTGCCATCATCTACAGCCTCGAGTACACCTCTCACTATTCTCATTCGCGATTCCATCGAAGGAACATCGGATTTCTTCCCGTTTCTTGACATCGCCGGTCTCGGCTCTGGCTCTGATGATGTTGACTCAGGACTCACTTTCAAAGAGCTTTTCGCCACGAGTCTCGATGGGAACCAGGAAATAACTCTGTTCAGTTCTGGGTGCCAGTTCAATGGTAGAACTGACTGCACACGCGCCTGCAACAATTCCAGTCTCTTCTTCAGCTCGTTGGAGACGTTCTACAATTGCGCTGCCTTGGCTGCGGCGGCGCATTGGACTCAGGATGCGAAATCTTACTATGTCAGCCAAGAGACTGAGCGCAATGCTAGCGCAATCATGGGATCTGGAACTTTGTCCGAGTTTGACGGTCGACCTGTTCTCAGATCTCTCATCGCTTGCGCTCAAGATTCTTGTGATAACGATGGTCTGAGCAAACCTTGCAACCGGACAATTGACCGCCTCTCCTATGATACCTCCACCCCTGAGGAGATATTCGAGGCCCTGGACGAGTTTTGTCCAGAGTTACCGGCCGAGGTCAACCCAGATATCTTTGGACCAGGAGTAGGTCCGATTGGCATTTGTTGAGTCCTCTAGACACTGACATGGGCTTCAGGTTCTCATCTCGTATGTTCTTCAAGTATGCTTCGCTGCATCCCTGTATCTGCTACTCAAAGGCTTCACTCTCTGGGTCACTATTACACAAGATACCAGTCGTCGCAAATCAGAACCTAAGCCCTACCGCCTGAAGCGCAGTCTGACTCGAATTGAGAGTATGATCTGGCGTGACTCTGGTGGCCTGTCGCGCACGAGCATTGCGATTGCAACCACCTTAGTCGAATTTCAAGAGGCTCAGTGCTGGTTTGTCTTTGCTGTTCAAATTGCATCGATTCTTGCCATTGTTGTCAACTCTCAAGAGGGTACATTTTGGGGTGAGATCGTTGTCAACGCTGCCATTGCATTTCATGTAAGCCAGAATGGCATTTTACCAATGTTTCTCGTCCAAGTGTGTCTGCATCATGAGGGCATTCGTAACTGGCACACATTCTTGGGCTTCTTCATGGAGTATCTTCTCGCCATTGTCGCAACCTCGCAAAAGATCTATTTTAAAGACGCGTTTGCTTTGTTCAAGAGCCAGAATCAGATAGAAGCGTGCGGCTTCAACCCAAGTCCGCGAACATATTGCGCCGCAACTCAAGGTATCGATGGACAGTCCTTCAGCTTCTTTCCGCATCCCTTGTTGTACAAAATGACGTTTCTTATTCTCGACACCATTGCCATCATTGCCTTGGTAGCTGATCAGCTGGCGTGGACACTTCGCAAGCATCATCTCACCAAACATGTTCAGATTGGATCTTACCGTCTTGGTCGATGGCCGCGCTGGGGGAAGCAGAAAAGAGGTCTTTTTATCAAGATATGGTTCTGGCGCATCCTCGAAGTCGCATATCTCGTCATCAACATCTTGTACATGATTTCTCTAACGAAAGTCATCAATGCCGAGAGTTTTGCTGCCAACAGGTGGTCGTACGGCCAGGTAAGTTTCCATCGCTCCCCTGATCAGTTCATTTATCTCATGGTACTCGATAGATCATCGCCGTTACCGTCTGGGGACCTGTTATTGTCAAGCTGTTCGATCTCCTGCTTTGTAAGTATACGCAAGAAATGTGTTCGAGTTGCTATTTTGCTGACTCCATATGCAGCTGGACCTCCTAAGAACGGTATGAGGCTCAACTCGGGTCCGCCTAGGCTACGTATCGACAACGTTATAAACGGTCGAGTGGGGACATCTGCAGTTGAAGTCATTGAGGATGATAATGAAACCGACGAGAAATGCGACGAGCCGGCGCCAAGAGCCAGAGATGAGGGTTTTATGATTCGGCAAGCTGCTACTATGCAGTTGGGAGATTCGAATCACGATGGTCGGGATATTGAGGGCGAAGCAATAGAGACAGGGCCTAAAGCGGCATCGCCAGAAGGTATCAGTGCCGAGAGAGATGTAAAAGGCACAACGAAATGATGATTTATGAAGTTTTGTTCTTTTTTTTTTTTTTTTTTTTTTTCATGATAACGACGGCTGATGATATTTGAAAAATCTGTTATGAGTTAATGTACTAGATTTGAATCCGATTTAGATATGAAAGCAAATAAGCTTCAAGCGATATGAAGCCAAATCTATTAACCAATGAATACGGTCAGGGACAACTGTGAGGCCTGGAAAGATGACAGAAACTTGAGCCTTCGGTTCTAAAAGCGATAAAGTACTCAGACAAGCTTAGGATAATTTATGATGTGTTTTGTAGCTCTTTGAATGGGTGTTTTCGCTTGCTGCTTCAAGGTCACGAGTGTTTTGACACTTCGAGGTGAGTTATATTAGCTGAGTTTAAAAGTTGTTACATTGATCTTATTAACAAACTTGCCGTAGATCTAATGGTACCTTCCACTGCACTAGCATCAGCCTTTTTTATATAAACGCACGTTCCCCTCAAGAGCTCCCAAACCTTCTTCAGCGATCGGCCGCGGGATCTTTCGATGATGAGATTGAACACAAAACGTAAAAAGAGGACAAGCTCGTTCTGAGCTCAGCGCTTTCTCCCCGTTTATTTCAAGCCTCACTGCGTCATCATTACCTCTCCTTTTCTCACGTGCTTGTTTGGTCGCGCCGCAACAGGGAGTTCTTTCCCCGCGAGTGACATCATACAGCTATGACAAGCTCCCGTCGTCATAACATAAGTTACAAGAGCTTCCCTTGCCTCTCTTTCTCCTTTTGAAAAGCTCTCTCTATTCTTTTCAATTTCATCAATTGACTTTTTCTTTACCTCGCAACATAAAAGATCCTAACCAAACTCTACCACAACAAAACACCAGCAACCACCATCATGTCTTTCCTCACAGAGAACGTCATCCGCCGTGTAGCCCTCGCACCTCGCGTCATCGCCTTCCAGGCTCCTCGAACATTCACCACGAGCTTTGCTTTGCAGCGAACTGCCACAGATGCTGTCAAGGACACTGCCAAGAAGGTTGATCGTGTTGTGAGCGACAAGATTGTCGACGGCATTGAGGCTGGCGGTTAGTTTTCAATTATCAACTGGCTCAAGATGTTCAATTGCTAACAAGGATGTTCAGAAAACGTTGCCGCGAAGGCCAAGGATGTTGCCCAGGATGTGACTGGTGGCAGCGCCACCGGAAAGGCCCAAGAGCTCCGAGGAGAAGCTGCTGGCAAGGCTCAGGAGCTCAAGGGTGAAGCCAAGGGCGCTGCTGAGCAGGCCAAGGGCAAGGTGAAGGGTGCGGCCGAAGAGGTCAAGGGCAAGCTGTAAGAAAAGCTTAAACTTGTCATGATTGAAATGGGATATAATGAAGTTCAGACCCCACGATGGTCTGTTGTACGATTATAAGGCATGCATCATACGACTGGGGGAGCCAATTTCATGCATTAAGAAATCAATTAACACATTCATCTTCTGCTAAACTCATCACAACTATGACCAAGTCAGGTTGGCTTTTTACTATGTGATCATACCACAACTGAAAACAAAGACACAAAGACCTGTAGTCTGTATGTGACGCTTGTCTCAGGCAAGTGAAACCTGACGTCATCAATTTTAGAATGTTGTCTTTTCTGATATCATGTCTTATTCGTCTCCATATTATCCTCATATTGTTCGGGTATTAAACATACTTATTCATTCTTATTCCACGATGCATTATGAAACAACGTTGCAGCCTACCGCCATTTGCTTTCCACCCTAACATTAGAAGCACATGTGCTTAAGCAATGTTTGTCTTCTTGGGCTGGACATCGATTTCGCCAAGAGGGAAGCGAACCCATGTCGTATCCTCAGTCATAATACCAGCCGCACCTGCATAGAAAGCTGCGAAGGCACAGATGCATGAGAATGCGCCTCCAGTCTTGTTGATTCGAATAGCAGCAGTAGGGTGAGTGGTCTGCAGAAACTGAGCCAAGCTGAGGAAGAGGAAAGCGAGGAACAAGAAACCGAGAACAATGAGAATGGCAATGTTCGTCTTGAGAGCGGCCACAAAGAATATAAGAGTGAGGAAGCACCACAGAATCAGGAAGATGCCCAATGCAAAGCTGTAAGCGCGGTCATCGCCCTTGTATGCGTCCTTGATACCCAGATCAGGAACGAAGAACATGGCAAAAGCAAGCCAGAAGGCACCGTAGGAACAATGGACGGTAGTACCAAAGGTATTACCGACGCGGAACTCCATAAGGCCGGCAAAAAGTTGAGCAATGCCACCGAAGAAGACAGCCAGACCAAAGATGGCTTGGTCAGGACCGACGCCGCCGAAGGGGTTTGATCCAGGGAGACTGTAACACAGGATTAGCATGTAAAACTATGACCAGGTATAGGGGGATGATTTACCCAGCACCGCACTGGTAGAGGCCGAGGACAAAGGTAGTCAAAGCGAAACTGATCAAACCCAAAGGACCAGGATTGGCAACCTTGAAGAACGAAGGGTTGTACACCTGCGACACCATGGACTGGTGGGGCTTCTGAACGTTCCTATTTCGTTCTTCATAGTAATGATTGGGATGATTGCAATGATAGTGGCCTTCCTCCTTATCGGTGTACTGCGTAGGGGTAGTTGCCCCATGGGAGGGAGGAGTGCCCGAAGACATCTCGTCTGAGTATTGCACTAAGATTTATGAGAAATAAGTAGTGACAAGCTGGTCACTTAACACGAGAGAAACAAACTTATATAGAGAGATTCGGGGTGGAGTTCTGGAGAAAGATCTGGCCAACGCACATAGGGTCCCGGACATAACTTTATATCCCCATCGTTCGTGCTTGGGTACGAGATCTACCCCAAACTCAACTTTGGGATGACGAACGAACGGACATTCGACTCCATCGGTCTCTTGGAGTGTGGGAACGGCAAGTTCCAAAAGGTCACATTGGTAGGATCAGCAACAGGCCGAGAACTGATAGTCCAATGTGATAGTCAAGCTCATTGGAACGTATCCCATCTTCCGAGCTCAACGACCCACGACACTAACAGTCCTTGAGCAAGAACATCATCAAAGGGCCGAGGATCAAGGATGGGCGTGGAGAATAGGTCCAGTTACCAATGTGGAGGTCCCCAACATGGTGTGACGGAACCTTTGCAGGGCCTATTAACCCGGGAAACGCTGGATATGTCGGCACGCGGATATACCATGCTGGAGACTGTGCTTGGGGGTGGTTTAGACGAAGCGGAGCCAGTGTCCAGGGTATAATCCAGTCGTCATAAGGTTGGTGATGAGAATTGTGTGGCAATGGTTGGCTAGGTTCGAGTCAAGTATCCGTACCCGCGGAGATTTCAAATCATATCATGTAAATCACTGAGCATTGGGCCGTTTATTTTGGCTAGGGTCTTTCATCTGGAGTGAAAAATCGATACTTCAAGAACCCTCGTCTGCGAAGCTGGAAAGTGTTTAAGACCAACGTTGAGGCTCAAGCCAAGCCGGGAGGATCAATCCTGGCTCAGCTAGTACCGAGCCTCAACACAAACCAGCAGGGGAGCTGCACGTCGGAGTTATTCCCACGAGAAAACACCCTAGAGGCATTAGTAAAGCAGAGAAAAGCCTGCGGTGGAGATGACGACTGAATTGTGTCGTTGATAAGTGGAGTGATTGCCATGGTTGCCGGAAGAATTCCGCTGATGAGCTCCACCAACTTCAGCTCACAACGTGGTAAAAACGATGCTATCAAGAGTCATGCTCATACTGCTGGTGGTTTCATTGGCTCACGGACACAGGAACTGCCGTCCCAAGGTACCGTATGTCTGGTTGACCTCTTGACGGGTCTTCCCCATATGTGACGAACATTATCTTGCCATTTACCCCAAATCGCGGAGTCGGGCTTTGACTCAAATGAGGAGAAGCATAAACGGAATTAGCTAACACGAGAGATACGTGAATCTTGTCCAGATCGAGGCTCCCGACTTAGCGTAGCGCCTCTGATGACATGGTGTGTATGATGACTTATTATTCCCGCGCTTATATCCTTTAAAAGTTGATAATATCCTCGGTAGCGCTCAAATGGAAGCTCGGTTACATTCAAATAATTGCCGAATGATTCAGGGTAATCAGTCTTTCATCTCGATGAGAGATAGTATTTCAATACTTCAAGAGCCGGATACGTCGGCAGTGTTGGTTGCTGGATGAATTGCTTTACTTCGAATTGATCGTCGGTTGGAGTTGCTTTTGACTGATTTTACCCGGGAGCGATTGGAAGGAAATACAGTGGTAACCCGAACGGATAATGTGAACGAATCTGTCGTCGAATGCAAGGGTATCTCGGGACGTCGGCAGATCGAAGCAGGGATGCTTTGGAGACAGCCTTCACCGTGGTGAACATCTCGGTGAACAAACATCTGGTCTCGTGACCATGCCGGCTGTGGCTTCAATCGCCGTTGTCGGGTGGCCCGGGCATTAGATAATCCCTGCCACCTCAGTCGGCGATTGTGGGGAACGGAATCTGCGGGTTTGGATGATGCGCATGCTCATTCGCTACTCGTGATACGCCACTTAAACCTCCATCTTTGTAGCTATCGTTTCCTGCTCTAACATGCTCAATCCGCGATATCCAAAACCTCACAGCTCGTGGTGCTGAACATGATTTCAATGTCTCTGGGCTTACGCCACTCAACAAACTCGTCATGCCGCTGAACAAGTCTGCTGTTTTTCTCGGTTCCTGCAATGCCTTTCCCACTGTGTCGAGTATAACGCCTATCCGGTCTATAACGTCATCTAGAGGGGTACGATTTAGCTACGCACCAGCAACGACTTTCTCAATAGACGGATATAGGCGATATGCTACAGTGAATAGCGACCAAAGAGGTAGCTTCAGCCATAATGAAGTACCTGAATGGCCCAAAACTTCTTATCCTTCTCCCTACGAGATCTTCGCTATGAAGAGTGACGCCTCGTATACCAAGCATCGATTCTATCAGCTTGTCAAAGTCTACCACCCCGACCGACACAGCCATGCTCCCGATATCGATAACATACCACACAAGGTCCGCTTAGAACGGTATCGCCTTATTGTTGCTGCCAACGACCTCCTTAGCGATCCCTCTAAACGTCAACTATACGATGTCCATGGTGTAGGATGGACTGGTGGTCGGCCTCAGACACTCAACGAAACTGTCCGCAGCGCCGACCGTGCCTGGCGCCACAGAGCCGGATCTGCCGCACATAATGCTACATGGGAAGACTGGGAACGATGGTACGATGCCCGTGATGGCAGAGTCAAGGATCCTTTATACATGTCCAATGGCCTTTTTGCCACTCTCGTCGTTATTATGTGCATGATAGGCGCTTTTGCTCAGATGAGTAGAGCAGATCAATATGGCGCCGATCTCGTGGAAATGAAGAACCAGTCCAACCTCGCCATTGGGCAGCAGGTTGCCCGTCGTAATACAATTGCGGCGGGTAGGTCCAAGGATGAAAGAGTTGATATGTTTTTGAAGGACAGAGAGAACTTGAATTATGCTTTCCAGCCTGGAAAGTATGATAACGAAGTGCTGCAGGCAGCTCATGGCCATGGTCCTAGTCATGAACATAATGGAAAAGTATGAAAGGAGCAGGAGTGGGCCTAGAGGATGAGGCAACATGGGGTTGGTGAGAACATACCTTGCTTTGCTGCGGTCCTTTTCTTTCGTTCTGTTTTGGAGCATTGTCGTGTGTCAGCACGCAGGGAGTCTGGAGTCTTTCGATATTGGTCACTAGCTTACAAATGATTGACTTTTGCAGAAATCTTTGCAGTGTGAATGAGGCCTTGCCAAATAAATAACGCTGATGATTCAAAATTAACATCTATCTTGCTACTCTTGATTACCACATAATACCGACTACCTTATACCGTCCCCTTCGCCTTGGGTATACCAAATGTGGAATATTGAAACATGATTCAAAGTTGAGACATCTTTGATTAATCTCAAGCATAAATTAAATTGCGTTGGCCTTCCCCTGTCCTATCTATAGCGCAACTAAATAGCTAAACAACTTCAAAATGGTCCCTTTCGGACCCATCTCCTATCCGTCAGCGACAAAGCCGTAGCACAAAATCTCGTCGTCTCACTCTCATTCAGGAACACCGAAATTAAGCCAGTCCCTATTAAGCAGAAGGTCTCTCCAAGAGCCAAGGCACAAAGTCCTTATTAGAACGCTCTCCTCTGACTTTCTCCCCGCTCCCGATTCTGATCAGTCCTGTTTGACATTGTGCTGAATCTCGAAACCAAAGACACAGGGCTTACAACACGTCGATCAGCCTGGGAAGAACCAGCTTGAGTCAGAGGTGAGATAGGTGACATATCATCGTCGGGACTTGGCGGAGACTCTGAGCCTTCTGAGCCATGCACCTCAGTCATACGGCCTCTGCTGACGGTATATGCCCGTGGCTTCTGCCACGCTCGAGTAAAGCTTCTTACCTCCGCCACTGCGGGCTGAGGCGTAGGTGATCGGACACGGTCGCCATAACTGACCCAGGAATCCTCTAAACTCGAAATCCGGTCGTTACCCGATTCTGTTAGAGGGGGAGGCGTTGGTAATGGGGAACTAGGTGGTGAAGGACTGTAGATCGGGGTCTGCAGAGGAGTAACTTGGGTCACTCTTGAGCGACTTCGTGACTTTCGAACCAAGAGCCATGTTGCCAGGGCTGCAATGGCCAAGCCAAAGAGAACACCGATTACTATAGCAGCTATAGCTCCATCTGATAGACCACCAGAGTGGTGTAATGTTGAAGCCAGAGAACCAGAGCTCTGGCTGCTGGTAGGAGTCGCAGTAGAATATGTAGTATAGTTGTTTGTAGTAGCGACAGGTGTCGCTGTAATAATTGTTAAAGAAGCTGTTGGTATAGTATTAGATATACCATCTGGATCACTCGAATATGGATTCATCGTCTCCCACACTGTCTCTGTCATGACACCGCTCTCGCTGTCTCGGTCGCCGTGGACAACTGTTTTAAATGTCGAACCATGGCTGGATTGCCAAGTTCGTGGGACATCTCTGTCCTCATGAGCAGGAACTGTAACGTCTGCTGGAATCATAGTAGCCATGAGTTTGTTAGTTTTGAGGAACAAGCTTGTCGTAGATGCACCAGAGTTTGTCATAACCAAACTTGATTTTGAGAATACGTTAGAAGAAGAGAAAGAGAGATTTATTCTAGGTACTGTGCCATGCCTTGTATCGACTGATCCGTGTTTGCTACCTTGTGCTTCAGCGCGCAAGAGAACCACTGGTGACACCAGTGATGCCCGGCCAAAGCCTCATTGTTGGACTGGTAAACTATCTTTAGTCGTGGGCTAAAAGCCATCGTCAATCAACAATGCGGTGGCACGAAGTTCTTAGGTGAACACTTCAGGTGACGGGAGAAGAATTGTGTTATTAATCATTGTTACATTTCCTCTGGCTTTGGGTGAATCACGGGTTTCGAAGACCCTCAACCTTTGCCCTCATGACACGTTCAGCATTTGCAGGAACGATGCGCTCAGTAGGCCCGAGTCGCATCATCTTTCCCACAAGGAACATGAGCTTGCCCTGAGGAAATGTCTCAGAGCTAGCGAACTCCTGTAAGATCTTGTGCTCTCCTTCCATGGCCTCATCAGCCAACTGCTCATATTCCTCTTCGGGAATCTCTTTGAACCACAAATCGTTCTCTGCAATTGCTTGAGTGACTCCGCCTTCGATTTCCTTTAAATAGATGGCAAAGAGAAGTTCCTTGGCAACTTTGCCCGTGATTTGTTTGCGTATCAGATGGTAAAGAAGCTGTGACAGGTCTGAGTCAGGAACTTGCTCGCAATCGCCTTCTGGTGTGAACGTCAGATCTCGGGCTGCAAGTGGGCCAGCCTTGTAGGTAGTCAGGCGGCCAAGTTCGTGGATGATCCAGTTACCCACCAGAGCAGAATAGCTCTTGAACTCGGGCATCTCGGCCTCACTGAGATCTTCCGAAAGCTTGTCCTGGATGGAGCGAAGGACCTTATAGTAGTATTGAACACGTGAACCATTCTCCAGGTTAATCAGAGACAACGCATCCTTGGCCGTAAGGCCAAATCGGGCAATCAGAGTGTCCAGCTCCGAATCAGGAGTGACAGCCAGTGACTGACGCAAGTGGCCTACCAGGTCGTTTCCAATGACAAGAGGCGCGATATCAGGGTCTGGCATATATCGATAGTCAACTTCGCCCTCTTTTCCACGTAGTCGCCGTGTTTCAGTAGACCCAATAGACCAACCGCGAGTTTCACTGGGAATAGAGCGTCCGGCTTCTAACTCGCGAATTTGACGGTCACGTTCTGCAATGATTGCGTCTTCAACCGCTTTGATAGTACTCAGGTTCTTGATCTCGGTTCTTGTGCCGAGAGATGGGTTAGATCCATCGGTTCTTCGAACAGAAACGTTGACATCAGCTCGCAGACCTCCTGTTTCCATACCCGAGACGCAGGCATCGACGGTATTCAACAACATCTGAATCTTGCGCACAAGAACAGCAGCAGTGCGAGGATGATGAAGTTCAGGCTCGGTAATAATCTCAATAAGAGGAACGCCCACACGGTTGAAGTCGAGCCATTGAACCTTGCCAGCCTGAGCGAGCGTCTTGGCGGTATCCTGCTCGAGCTGAACCTGCTTGATTCCGATCGTCACCCTTTCGCCATCTTGAGGAGAAATTCCATCTCGAGCCAGAAGAGTGATATACCCATTTTTGGCGAAGGGTTCATAGTACTGAGTGATTTGGTATCCAGAGGGCTGATCCCACCAGAAATAGTGTTTTCGGTCAAATCGGCTGACCTCTTGGACTTCGCAGTTCAAGGCCAAGGCTGCACGCAAAGCGGGAATTAAAGTTTCCTTCTGGAACAAGGGCTGGCTTCCTGGCATGGCAACATCGAAAAGCGCAACATGGCTGTTGGGTTCATCGTTGAAAGACGTAACAGCTGGCGAGAATAACTTGCGGGCGGTGTTCAATTGAGCGTGAATCTCGATACCAACGGTCAATTCCCAGCCATCGACAGTTTGAGAATCACCCTTTGGCTTCTTTTTGCCTTGCTTCTTGGCCTTCTTGGCTTCGTCCTTGAGCTGCTTCCGTAAAGGCACTGGTTGGTCGGGAGGTGGTGTGACAACTTCAGGAGCAGCATGCAACCGCCTTGTCGTATTGGCGATGGTTATGGCCGCTGATGGCAGTGATGTGTGTCTGGATACATGGCGCGCACTGATACATCCTTGACGAGGTATCTGTCCTTTCAACAGATACCTGCTGAGGATAGATGTTGATATTCGTGACATGGTGATAAGAAGTGCAAGGTTCTGGCAATATACCTGCAGGGTCAGGCTTTTTCACACTCACTCGAATTCGTGTGGTCTGGTATACTGCGATATCAATCAAGACCCCAGGCTTTCGAATTTGCTTGGTGTGGTGGTGTTTTGGTTGGAGGGACGTAACGAAGGGTTACGGCGGAATGCACTATGACTTGGCAGTTCAAATAAGGCTGATCATATGCATACAATCAAAACGGCCTCAAAATCATAGTTACCCCAACTCAATTAGTCTTTTGAGGGGGATCTTGAAGCAATCATTGGATGTTCTTTTTAAAGCTCAGGTGGAGCTATCAACTCTTACTAAGGCTCGTAGCGAATATCCATACAGCACGGGCTAAAGATTAATGATCCAATCACGTGCCCAGAAGACCAGGATCTCAATTGCCTGTGTCTGTCTGTAGTTTGTGTATCTATTGATATTTACGTTTGATCCATAGATTGTCTAAGTATCTATTTCTAATTTCAGAAAAATGGGTTTGAAGAACCTCCCACCTCTTATATTTAGGTGAATTTGGTTCGGTTCCATATCAGCCGAAAGAGTGTCCTTCTTTTGCTCTCTTCGGCTGCCATTGCATTGGATGGTTGGATGACTGCTCTCAACACCACTTCACATGCGACAGTCATTACTTCTGATACCACCCAACACTCGGACTCCCCACCATCTTTAATTCATACTCCAATGGCAAGCTTTAAGTGCTCAGCCGGCCTCCGCGGCTCAGCTGCTCACACCGTCGCCGTTGGAAACAAGGCAGTCAGGCGAACGCATTGACTGTGAATAGAAGACATATCATCGCGTCGTCATCTTATGCCGATTTGTTAGCTTCAAGAGGTCTTGAAGCTTATACTCTCATCAACTCTTCTGCATTCACTCTCGATACTCATCATTTTAAAGTCCCATTCAAAGTTATCGGGAACTTTCTTCGTCTTACCTTCTCCACGCTTTCATGTCAAATCTCACTAGACTATTGGGCTGACATACTTACGGTTGCTCACGGATTCTGGCGTCAGTTTCCGGGTGCTACAATTCTGTCAAACGCTGTGTTCAGCTTTATCACAGCCTCAACAGACGGCCACCACTGCTGAGATGCCTCCTATGCTTCAGTGAAAGCTTGAAAGAACACCACATTTATCGCAGGGTGACACCTCAATATTACAATAATACATCTTTGATAAAACGAGCGCGGAGTTTATCTAACCAAACATCCACGCGAATTGATCAAGACATCAATTCACACAGGACCAATAGCGCCAGCTCACAATGAGCGACAGGGCACAAACACGACCCCGGCCCTCGTGGTCTTCTTCGGAGGGCGCCATCCAAGAAGCAGTATCCCAGCAATCGAAGGTTGAAGACTATGAAGAAACAAACAGTCAATCGCCCAGTGAGGGTGCTACTCACTATCCAACACCGCCTAGTTCGTCATCCAAAATGGAGCACACCCGTTCAAACGTTCAACGAACTGTCAACGGGTCCGCCGTTACGCAGCTTACATCCACCGATGATACAGCCGTAACTAAGCCCACTAGCAGCAAGAGAAAGATGCTAAGGGAAGCTAGGAACATGAAGAACAAGGGAGCACATCGACCTGCCAGTATATCATCATCCGGGCCTGATCCGCACTTTGTCCCCCATGAGGCATTCGCATCGTCCCCGGAATCGAGCTATTTTAAGAATACTCCCAGCGGACGTCAAGCAGCGCCTTCGGCATATGCTCCAACAACTGTTGCCGTTGCCAACTATCCTCAATCTCCTGTTAGTCCTATGTCATACGCTGGTTGGGGACCAAACCATACTCCTGCTGGCTATCCGCCATCACAAGACCCCTTTTCACCTCAGCAATCGGGTTTTCCGCTAATCGAGCAACCTTATCATCCTGGATTTACATACGTGAACCAAAAGGCCAGCACATTGGAGCCTCCTTTTGTCGATCAAAATCCTTCATACGATACTTCTTACCCAGAAACCCAGGACGAAATGGCTGCGCCTAATGGCGAGCTTCCCATCGAAGCTCTGCACGGATACGCGTCTATTGCAGCCAGGATCACCGGCCGAGCCGAACCACAACTGATACCCATATATCGAAGATTCGACTGGCTACTTCACCGCAACCTCTTGCGTTATCAAGACCAACTTGGGATGCTGGAGGAAGAACTACTACGCATGGATTCCATCACTACACGACTTGGGGGGCATATGCCTGTATCTGCTCGGGAAGAACGGAGGTTTGGCCGCCAGATCCATAAAGATAGGGTTGATCTTATGGAAAGAGTAGATATTATTCTTTCCAAGTACAGTAAGTGCATCAAAGACTCGGGCACGACTTCATCTAACTGGGTCAGAAACGGCGATGTCGACACTGGAAGACATGCAAAAACGACCGTCGCCAACGAACGACGAAATACAGGCTTACAGAACTTATCTGAACCATAGGCAGATTTTGATAGATGACGAAACTCAATTCCTTGGTGCGTCAGACCTTGTCGTTCTATCACATGGGACGGCAACAAATGTTCCCAGAGTCAATCAAGCACCACCTGCCGCTCCAATTGTTCCTCTCAGAACTCTCATAAACGGGTTTTCTATGAGTTTTCTCTGTTTAGGGGTATTGATGATGGTTCTTCCTGATCTCATAACCCGACTGGTCATGTTGGTCTGCTATGGTGTGCTGGTCACTACGATATTATCGACTACCGGACATCTCAGACGACTGAGACAACTGTTCGAAGGCTAAATGGGACTTTATTTTTTATTTCTAGCTCCAAGCTTCCAAGTGAAACCTTTCTCTTGAACGGCGGTTGGAACAGTTTGATAAGAGTTGATGTCAATACCCAAATGCTTGGATTGCGGGTTTACTTTCCTCTTTGTACGATGATGGGCAAAATACGAGTTCGCAATATTATCTTTGAGGACATGAAAAACTAATTGCGATGAGAGTATCAGGATAAGAGAGATATCATGAACGTTGTGTACCAAGTTGAGTGCTACAGCTGTCCAAAAACTACTCGCAGCGAACATGAACACCAATTTGTCGTCATCTAGTATCCAATCGGGCGAATGGTTTAGTGGTATAATACTCCCTTAGCATCATAATTCATCCGAATAGTGTGGGAGTGGTCCAGGGTTCGATTCCCTGTTCGTCCATTGAAGGTGGTTAGAATCCATCATTATACCCCCCTTTTTTTTCCTTGGGTTTTTTTTTTTTTTTTTTTTTTTTTTTTTTTTTTTTTTTTTTGTTTGGATATATGATACATCAGAGCCTCTCTTTATATATATTTATATTGCCTCAATGCTTTATGCAATGGCGCAGTGGAACAATATCCCAACATTAAATGCATCTATATAACAAGATTGCTTCTAGACCCTTGCATAGCCAGGTGCAATGTTCATTTGACAATAACTCCAATCGCAATTAATACTCTCGAGGTCTTCATGTGCGAATGTTATAGGCAGATGCAAAGGACCCTAAGACATACCATCTTATTACGAGAACCCACACTCTCGCTTAGACAAACCTCAACCTGTCCTCCCCATGCCAACAGAGTTGCATATAGGTACTTTGCATGACTCTTCTCAGAGACGGCCTGTCCTTCATCGGGTACTCACTCTGGAGCACAGGCAAGTGACACGACACAAGTGCACTGTCCAGACACGTGTTGGAGGGACAATAGCACAGCCTATGTGAGATCACGCTGAGACTCGTTGAAGCATCGTATTCATGTTGAGCGAGGAGACTTGCATGTTGTTCAGCAGATTTCGTGAGTCTAGGCTGAGGATAATATAGCAAAAGTTACTGGGAGGAGATGTGAATCGTAAATCTATCTCAGACAGGTATGGCTTATGTTGTGTGTAGAAATGCGAGATGCCGCTGCGGTTGCAACGTAGGACAGGGCCCGCAGTATCGCGCATTCAAGCAGAGAATGCCTTTGAAATTTAGTGGCAAGAGTGATTAGACATGAGCTGTAAAACACAATGCTGTTGACCGAGGCCGGCTGTTAAAACGGCGGTTCTTCATATCAAGGATCAGTTCCGATGAGCGGTTACAGTGTGGAGCTGCTTCGAAGACTTGTATATGAATATGACTGCAAGAACATGAACCACCTGGTGTGTAGCAGTCACCTGAGAAGATATAGGTTTCCTAAGGAACCTACCGACATATACCAGCAACAGATCCAACAATACTCTACCCAGTACCCAAATAGAAAGCCCCTAAGAAATGGCATCAATAATATCAAACAGCCGTTCAATTCCAGCCCCGGCAACTATTGCTATTGTTAAACCTTTTATTAAGTAAGTCGTGACTCAACCTCCAGCTCAGGCAAACACCAAAAGTGTGATGGGATGCCTCAACACCACGTAGTGCAACAAAGAGTCGGTACCACCAAATAACGGCTGTTGCTTCAGCATTCTACCAGTATCCATAGTTACATACACTAATTACTGGATGTTCCCTATTCATCCCTACTGTTGTTGAACCGTTGCCCCTTGAAACCATAGCTCACCAGCTGCTCATCACTGCGACGGTCTGTCACTGTCAACGGACTGACACTTGCAGCCTACCTAACGCAGGGGCCTCTCCTATTGTTTACCTTTGCGTCGAGGTAGAAAAGGAATCATCTCGTCATTTGGGTTTTCCACTTCTCTCTTCTTTCTTCACACACACACTCTCTCATCTTCTCCTCACTGCATCGATCGTGCACCTCACCACTCTCTTGCATTATCCTTTGCACACAGTCACTTGCACTACAACATCTTCAAACATCAAACCTGTGAGTATTCGTTTAACTTTCACATTTGAACTCTGTGTGCCTCTTGAAAGCCTTTTGTACTCATGCTTCTTCAATTCCGCCGCGTCTCTCACTCACGCACCTGGCGCTCTTCTCCCCTCTCCACTACCACGCTCACAGAACACTTGCTAATCTCTTCGATAATTAACAGACACATCACCTTCACGATGGCTGTTCTCAAGCTAAATGCTATCGCCATCATTCTGGCATTCTGTGCTGCCTCTGTCGTCGCAACTAGGGGCGAGACTGCTACTTGTCTGTGTTCGTAACCTCAGTAGCCTCGCGATATTATATTTGCACTAACACCTTTCTAGCTGATCATACCATCACCGAAACTGCTGTGACTGATGCTGGTTATTCAATCTCTGACGGTATGGATGTCTATTACCTTTGCTATGGCGTATGCTGACCGACGATAGGCACTCTCGTCTCTACCATGAACATCTGCACTGTTACCCACGAGACCAAGTGCGATCATGTCGTCTCCGTGCCTTACAGCGTCGAGATGCACCCTTCCTCCGCCGCCGGCATGCCCTCCGCTCCCACCGGAGCTACTGCTCCTGCTGACAGCTCCGCTACCTCCGTCGGTGCCCAGGGTGTCTCCGCTACCACCGAGGCCGGTCCTCCTGCTGAACAGACTGGAGCTCAGTCTACTGGTGCCCCTGGTGCCCCTGTTGTCCCTGTCCCTCCGTCCTCCGGACCCAGCTACGTCCCTGGACCTGGTACTGCCTCCGGCGAGCAGGGTACCAACCCTAGCCCTACCAACTCCGCTGGTGTCGAGAACCCTTCTCCTTCTGCTGTCGTCAGTGCCACCGATGTGCCCGGCGTCCAGACCACCACCGCCGCCTACGGATCCTCCGTCACTGACACCGCTGTCGTTGTGACTGACTCCGAGACCGGGTATGAGACCGCTATCTCTAGCACTGCCACAGACACTTACCCTTCCTCTGCTGAGGAGACCGACGAGAGCACTCCTACTGGCACTCCTGGTGTCACTGCCAGTGCAGCAGCTAAGATGCTTGCTCCTGGTGCTGCACTCAGCATCGCTGGTATGCTCATCGCTGTCATCTTCTAAAACAAAACTTCTAGATCATGCTTCCACATGCATTCATCATACTCACTCTATACTCGGATATATCTTTCACGCTAGAGAGAAACGGATAGTGTTGGATGGTTTGACATGGAAATATCAATGGTCGTTGGTTTAAGAGCCTGCAGCAAGTAGAATGATGGCACGTACAGGATTGTGATGGATTTTCTGGCTTGCCGGAACCGAGTGAGGGACTTAATACGCGCTGTGCTGTACCTAGGTACTCTGAAAAGAACTCGGATTTGCTATCATATGTGTCTTTATTGTACGCCATGAAACTATCCAAACTAGTGTGCTAAGACTGACCTCTCTATGCGCCGTCACTGTATAAACACCCTTGATGTCCTGATATCTTTACTCTTTAACATGACATACAGGGCAGCCCCCTTTCATCTTATCCTTCAGTAATCGCGCTCTCATCACCTTCACGCCTACTGAGTACCGACTTCCCTCCTCTGAGCCATTGCCTAAATCAACATCCACTTTCTTGTTCCCATGCAGCATCTCCAAGAGATGACTCACGTGAAACACATGCCCGCAAGCATATCCAACTAATGTTTCCATCTCGAACTCGGTAAATGGTTCATGACATCTTGCGCAGTGTCCCGGTTTCGGCACTCTGTGATCATGAGCCGTAGATGGGTGAGAAATGTTGGGTTCTGGATTGTCGGGGTCCGTGGAAACATCCTTGACTTGTATATCCACATGTTCCTGTTCCTGAATAACTACTTCAAACTTGATACCCTTACGCTGACCAGCTCGAAGCTCGTTCTGCGCCGTGGCAACCTCACTGCGAAGGACTCGTGCAACGCCCGAGCTAATGCTGTACTGGATCTCGTGTTCCTTCATCATATGCGTAAGCCCTTCCCTGAGACCCTCAATCTCAAGCCCCTCGGGAATTCGCTGCACTACAGTAATTGGGTTGATAGCTGTACCGACTTGCTCAAGCAGACCTCGAATGAAGCTAGGCTTGTCCATGCTGTATTTAAGGAGGTCTTCCCATAGGTCAGGGTCGTCCTGTTCTTTAGCAAACTCGATTGCTTTGTGAACATTCTTTAGACGATCGATGATGAGGTAGAGAGCTCGTTTCATTTGGCCCGTTTTAGAGTATAGAAACACGAGCTCGTCGTAGTATGAGAACGTCTCACACTCTTGAACAGCCTACACTGAGTTAGCAGCCAGAACGCAGTGATGTTTTTTTTACTTTGTGTTACCTTTTCAAATGTATAGGAGACTGAAGTCTTGAGGTATTGCATAAGTAACGCCCGGTCGAAGGTCGCAAACAGATGGACAGCCAAATCCGCGAAGTTGTCAACCAAAGATTGACTGTCCATCACCAGCCGGTCCACATTCTCCCCACTATGTTCCTGAATACCATCGCCCTTCCATAGACCTCGGAAATAGAAGTATATGTACAGGTTGAGCTTCTTGGAGAGAAGTTGCTCCACCACGATATCAGGGCGCAGGAGACCATGCTGAGCCTCATCAACGAGTAGTGTGATGGCTTCTGATGTCGCTTCATCAAGCTCCTCTGCTGTCATTTCATCAACTTTACCTGATGGAACTCTGAGGCCAATGAAGCTTGGAATATCGTCTTCAACAGCTTCTGCAAGGTGGTTGTCTCTAATCAACCTAAAGGCCGAATCCGCATCATGGAGCTTGATGTAGCATTTGAGGGCCTCGCGATGTCGTCCGTTGGCCTCGTGTAACCTTGCCAAGCTCTCTATTACAATCCTCCAGTCCCGCCCCCTTTCCCCTTCATCGATGCTGTCTTCGCGTACGTCTCGATACTTGAGCTGGTTCTCCAGCGCAGTTGTGATTGTTTTTATGTCGAAAAGCTCAGGTGACCAACGATCCAAAAGCTCCCTAAACCTTGGCTTGTCGTTTTGAATATAATGGCCAAGTACAACTTCATAAATAGTCGAAGGAAGGGGCGGATGCATGGGCTCTGTAGGAATGTAGTCCGTGATGGCATCAAATTTTTTCGCACCAGCAAATGTCCAAACCCATTTCTCCCATCTATCAGGCGTCTTGAGTACCTGACCACACACTTTACCAGCAGATGCCCAGTTGTTCTCTTCGATAAGCTCTTGGATCCAGAGTTCTCCGATACGCCTTTTCTCTCGCTCTGCCGAAGAATAAAAATCTCGCAGTTGAGAATCGACAACAGATTCATCATCATTGAATTCGTCACTAGGCTCTTGGTTCAGTGTTGGAGTTGAAGGAGTACCATCATTAGCCCTTTCGTTTAGCGGTGCCATAATCTCTGGATGTTCATCGAGTAACTCCCAGGCACGCTGGTACTGCTGGCGCTCTAGGAGCCATCCCAAATGATCGCTCAGATCTCGTCTGGTCGCGAGGATGCAGTCATACGGACTATGTATGAATATCTTCACGCCTGGCTTGACAAGACCAGAATGGACGGTGGGGGAAAGTCTTTGATTGGTCCCGGGTCGAATTGTCCCTGCCGTACTCCCTATGAGACTAGAATCATCACCGCTCCCTCTGCTGCGAATGCTAGCTCCGGAGCTGAATAGGGAGCGAGGGTTGATGGCCGCATTCCACATATCTGTGCCGATCCCAGCTATCGCCTCCAGAGCGCCCCGAGATGAAGCAATTGCAGACGCAGCATTGCGTGCAGGCAAAACGCCTAAGTGGTAATCACCTGATGACAACCTCTCATAACGACTGACACTCAGACTGTCTTTGTCGGCTTCGGCCTGGGAGTTAAGATCGATAAGACGGAGTTCAGGCGGCTGGTTATTCTGTCGGCGGCGAACACCGCCAGACGGCTCGCTTCCTGTTGAAGGATTGGATTTATGCTTTTTGTCTGGTGAGTTTGAAACCGATCCGGAATCCTCATCCTCGTCCTCGTCTTCAGGCAAGCAATACGCAAGTACTAACAAAAGGTTGTGGGTATATAGCGAAATGCCGGAAATGATGCAATCCATCCGAAGTCTGTTTCAGGTCAGCTTTAACTCAAGGAGGCCATATTCACAGCAAAACCCACATTTTAACAATTTCAGCACGCCCAACAGTCTTCTCGCCAGCGTGCCGGCCAACGCCGACGCCTCCTGGATGAACGTGTATGATCCATATCGTCCCACCCCAACCTACAAGCAACCGTTCGATACTCTTCTTGCCCATTACAGCCTGTTCTCTGAGCTTGTGTGCAGCAGGAGATATTCCTTTATCAACAGTGCTCTGGTCAGATTCATCCACTTCAACAGCTTGTTCATCAATCCATTCGACGCGGCCTTTCCATACACTTGCCATGGTTTCCCATTCATCAGTCTGAGGGCGATCAATGTGCCCAACTCGTTTCCATGCATCTTCTATGTCTGCGCTCTCGAGGTGGAGCTTTGACCGCATAATTTTGATTCCATGTTCGTTGAGCCAGACCACATATTTCCCAGACAAGGACCATTTAATAGTGCTGATAGTTCCTTCGCCAGAGTGTAAGATAGTGTCTTTGCCACTATTGCCGCCAAGTCCCATACTTCCCAGCCAGCCGGAAGCTGTGGCCGCAGCAGTTCCAGTTGTTGTCGAGGTACTGCGACCCGGACCACCTCCGGCGGTAAGAATGAGCTGACCGGCAAGTCCTCCTGACAAATAGGTACGATCTGTCTTGAATTCTGGCGACAGAGCCACAGCTTGAACGGGACGGGCAAAGTTCCGTAGCTGGACATCTTTCATATCAACAAGAGACTGCACACATACATTGCCATCCAAGGAGGAAGTCGCTACATAAATATCGTTAGATGGCGTCCTGGGTATTTGTGACGCTTCGCGAGGTCTTCTGGAAGCCGCCGCCGGAGATGCATCGGCCTGGCGACCAGAAAAGACAGTAGCGTTGCTGGATGTCGTATGCCTTGGCGCTGCCTCTGGCTTCTTCTCGGTTGGCAATGGAGGAGGGTACGGCGATATGGATATAGAGGTAACTGAGGCTGAGTGCGCATGGTATACTCTCATGGATTGGAAGATGGGGAGCTGAACAATGTGCTGGCCCGGAATTAGTGAGAGTCGTGTTGACCGCCAGCCCAAGACTTACGATATTGCCATTATGCGTTCCAACTATCTGGATAGACGTTAGCAAGATGATATGCACCGACACAAACGCAACCTACCATCTTATCTCCCGCGACAAGAAACGCGCTAGTTGCATCGCCGTTTCGATACACTCCGTTAAGGTGTTGAGTTAACCGAGCATATTTAAGTCTTGGTTCCTCATCCTCTTCATCTTCATCATCGTCCTCATCATCTTCGTCGTCCTCGTCATCGTCGTCAGCTTCATCATCATCGTCGTCGTCGTCTTCTTCCTCCTCTTCTCCATTGTTTTCATCGTGTCCCGACTTTCTATCATTGCTTTCCCCATTCTTTACATCTCTGGCTTCGGCACCCCCTTCTTTGCCCGTCGCATCTTTTGATTTGCCATCTTTCTCGTGTGCTACATCGTCGGGAGCTTTGTTTTCTACGGGCGGGAACGTCTCGTTGGCGTCTACTGCTGGCTTATGCTCCGGTTGTTGGGCATCGGTATCGTGCGCCAACTCATGGCTCGGTTGCGGTGACTGCTCCGTCATTGCAATGACAACAATGATATCATTCTGGAAAGCTACAGAACCCAGAAAGAGAGCGTTTGTATGTGCTGGAAAGCTGCTGGGTTGTTTTAGGTAGTTGTTGAGGGCCCTGACCAAAGCTATGACAGCTTCCAAAGGTCCGATGCGCAAAAGGTCGGTAGAGGTACCTTGTACCTTGCAGCTACGTCACGAGGCAGCTTCAAAAGAGCTTTGGTTCTAGACGCGCCAAGAACGATTGAAGGGTATTCGCGCCTAGCCCCACCAACTAACTTAGCACTCATGATAGGTAGGACCAGTACACTTTCGCGGGGCGCAGTGCACCACTGACAGATCCAACATAAAGTAAACAATATCTTGACGCGCAGCAAAACATATTCAACTCTCTCTCAAAGAGACGATCGACCATAATTTTCTGCTCGAGAAACCATTGGTAACTCCTTGAAGGATTGCTTGTTTCTCGACGCGCTGAAGCTGCTTATGGCGGGCATTGAAACATGGCGACGGTGAAGTCCCTGGGGTTGCACCAGCCCTCAGGGCTTCAACATGCCATCAACGAACAATTATTACCGCCGAATCCACCGTCAACGTCGTATACATGGGATATTTCAACAGAGGATCGATTCGATGGGGATCTCGAAGACGAAATCCTTTCGACGGAACACTGCGTCATATGGTGTCGAGGTGGAATATTTCGAAAGACCTTCAGATTCGAACTCGAAAAAGAACCTGTTATACAGGCTCTCCTAGCATACTTCCCGGCTTCCAAAGACGACAAATCTACACAAGAGGAAGAGGCACAATCGGATCAGCAACCGGCTTTGTCTAAAGCGTTGGTTGTCTTCCTCAAGACCCAGGCGCACATATATTTCCTCTCTGGTACCAGTCATATTGTCCACATGCCATTCGAAGTTGAAACCGCATTCGCAGGCCCAGTAGGAGTCATCATTCAACGAAAGCAAAAAGCTGAAAGTGTTGCGCCAATCTCCCTCAAGTTCCCCCGAGTGCCGCCGAATTCCTTCGTCTCTTCGCAGTTGACAGCATTCAATAGCTCTCAACTGACCGCGTTTTCTGTGGAAGGTCTGGGAAAACCGAAAGCACTCCCACTTCGTCTGAGCTCAACTTTAGATAACCTTTGGGAAGCTCCGCTGGAACAACCCGAGTCCCGTTGGCCACGCCTTGTTTCATTGACTGACCCGCTGTTGGAGTTGGGACTGGTCGTCACAAACCAGGAGGCACAAAATGGCAAAAGCTTAAGGCAGACAGCAGCTAAGAAGCTGGCATTTCTCGATTCAGCTGAAGAAGTTCTCCATGTGGAAGAGATCAAAATCCCTGGCGCCTTGACACAAGATTTAAGTCAACCTCTGATCATTGCGGTGACAATCAACCGCGAAACTAGTGAATACACTGTCTGGCGCCTCACGTACCTGCAGCATGAAGACCGTTTTCTTGCTCGGCAGAAAGATGCTAAATCAAAGACTGCCCGGCGTCGTAGCTCCATGCCTCCTGCCTTTGCTAGTACTCCTGGCACACCTGTCCAGCCCAACTTGCGAGAAAGCTTTGGAGCACCTCTTCCAGGAAAGCGGCCGAGAAAGAGTGAGAGGCTGGAAAAGCCCATGATTGACCTTGTCTCATCCTTAGAACAACAAGACAAGGAAGGCAGTGGTGTTGCGCGGAGGAGCTCTCGTAGGGTCAGCTCCATGTTAGCGAGAGCTGACTTGTCTGCGTCGCATGAAAGAGCCATATTACCAGATCAGCCGCTACTATCTAGTCATGTTGGAGCTAGGAGGCATGAATCACAAGGAAGCCATGCACGCCTTAGTGCCAACTATGCCCATCAGATTCATCCTAGTCTGAGCAGTCTGTTAGCGGCACCTTTCTATGAAGGCCTTGACGAAGGGTTTCACAACATGGGTCTAGATGATCATGAGTTTGATGGGCTACAGCATGAAATCCTGTTTACTAAACTTCACAGCGTACCTATGAATAACTCCAATGTTCGATACTCGGATCAGCCAGCCCGCACCCAAACCAAGGTCTTTATCTTGGTGGCCCCTCCGTTCGCCATCGATGGGCATGACCAAAGTCAACTTCTTATTGGTATTCAGGATGCTACCGAGAGACGTCTTCAACTTCTCACATTGGAGCTGGGCATTCAGCGTGGGACTAATATGGGCGCCAAGCCAGGGAAGAAGAACATACCCGACGGTACAACCGTCGTAGCCACTGTTGTTGACAGACGACATGCTCAAAATGTCGTTGACTCTTGCAAGCTAATGGACGGTGACCATTCTGCGATTCTAATCCTGTCGGAATCAATGGATGGCCGGCACGAACTAAGTACTCAGGCCCCGTGGAGTGTCCTTACTAAAATATCGCTTTCACTTCTCTTCGTCGATAACACTAGAAGTTTGCAATATCGTGGCAGAGTTGTGGACCGCGATGTTACACAGAGAAAGTCCGAGGTTATTGACTTCAGTAATGGCAGCATTGTTGGTGTACGGCATCCTCGACAAGGTGGCATTGTTGATGTTGTCGATGCTGAAGGTCGGCTTCATGAGCTCCGTATTCAGCTCGAGCCGAGGTCACCTCACGTTCGAAGAGTCCTAGACGTTTGTCGTAGCATTCTGCCTCATGCACTTGGTGAACACATCTTCGCTGGCTGGCTTCACTGTATGCAATGGATAGGAGGCCATGACGAGACAAGTACTGACATTGAATGGTCTGCGATGACCATCCTCCTTTTATCTTTGTTTCTGAGTCTCGGCCGGACTGACACGAAGCCTTTCCCGAAAACTCGACAACTTCCTCGCAGAAGGAGGCACCCTTCGGGCTCTTTTGGCTCGATCAAAGAATCGGAGGACTGGGGATCCTTGGAAAAAGCCGAGACTTCAAATTCGTTAGGGTGTCCAACGTGGATGATGAACGGAGGTTGGCAGTGGGCGCTGGATGAAGATGGGGATGATTCTGGAGACGAAAACCTATCTACCACTTTCATTTCGAAACATATATCTATGGCCAAAGAGTACATGGTCTCTATACTAGGCGAAACGGCATTCGGAGCCGCTGGTTATATGCCAACCGCACTTGGCAAAAGCATGGAGAGCCGCCGCAAGGTTGCTGTTGATGTGTTTATGGGTTTGCACCTACTTCTCGAGGAAGAAAAGCTTGATATCATGACGCCAGAATTCAGACCTCCTGGCCGTGCTGATCTCCGAGTCATTATGTGTCAAATAGCTCGATGGCTCAAGTGGCCCAGCTTTATTGCTATATACGAGGCGGGCATACAAGAAGACGTCGATCAACGTCATGATTCTGGTATATTCGTGAATCGTCTTTGTGATGCAAAGCTAACCATTGGATCAGATCTCAACCTGAGGCCTGCAATCCCTCAGCCACCTGTACGGCCAGACGTCGTCAACTGGATTCAATCACGACTTACTGGAGAACGGAGGGTTCCTTACATCACCCCAGCGGATGTTTATTATGCTGGCTCTCAATTATCCGAAGCGGAAAAGTCACAGGACAGGCGATGGGAGTCTATTCTCCCTAGAACGCTTATGTTCAAGCAATTTTTCAAATTTATGAAACCAAGCACGAGTGCAGTACAGATGGTGGAAGCTATGAGGGATGCCGGTATTACACCTTTAATTCTTGATACCCTCCCGGAGGCTATTCTTTCACCTTTACGTGATGCCATTTCATTGTGCCAACCGCACCCACCGACCTCCTGGTCTAAGGATCTCCTCGAATTGGTTGACCGCCGGGATATCAGTCTTATTCTCGCCCCTGGGAAGCAACCTAAGCCAAGTGCTTCCAAGATTCTAGTAAGATCTAAACCCCGTCTTCACGGATGATCACTGACAAGCAATAGACACCGACACACAATGCAACTTGGGACTACAAACTGCTTTGTCAGAGTGTCGATGAATCAAACAGTATCGGATACGATGAAGGTGAAGGAACGGAACGTCAAGCCATTATTCGCTCCTTGTTCAAAGAAGATCGCCGCCTCAACGAAGCTCAAGATTTACTTTCCACCCACAAGGCAAGACTGGTTCGACTTGATCCCCACCCAGGCTGGCCAGAGAGCGAATATCTTGAAAAGCAAAAGGAGCTCGTAACAAGAATTGCAACAGGCACTTTGGCAATTCCTGCAGGTCGGGCTTTGCTGTACTACAGTCTTCGCTACCCTCTGATCACGCAGAAATTTCATATTGGTGGATTTAACCTCAATTGCATTGTAAAACCAACAAATACCACGGTGGGTGTGGACAAATCACAGTTCTCAGAAGAGAAGGTTTGCTGGGGCTTCTTTCACCAGGGTGTCGCAGCTGGGTTAGCCATTTCTCCCCAGGCTCAAGGTATCGACACATCATGGATTCTTTACAACAAACCTGGCCAAGATCTCAACAATCGACATGCTGGCTTCCTACTTGCCCTTGGCCTGAACGGCCATCTGAAAGACGTAGCAAAATGGGTTGCGTTCAAATATCTGACGCCAAAACATACAATGACCTCCATCGGGTTACTTCTGGGTCTGGCAGCATCTTACATGGGCACAATGGATTCGCTGATTACTCGTCTACTTTCCGTTCATGCCACAAGGATGTTGCCTCGTGGAGCAGCAGAATTGAATCTGTCCCCTCTGACGCAGACTTCGGGTATAATGGGCATCGGTTTGCTATATGCCAACAGTCAGCATCGGCGAATGAGTGAAATTATGCTCTCTGAGATTGAGCATATTGACGAAGAGGATGAAGAAGAGCCCCTGAGAAGCGAATGCTACCGACTGGCGGCTGGATTTGCTCTTGGATTCATCAACCTGGGCAAAGGCAATGATCTTAAGGGATTGCATGACATGAGACTCACAGAGAAGCTCATTTCTCATGCTACAACAACCAAGAACATTGAAATAGTTCATATTCTGGATCGAGCAGCTGCTGGCGCTGTCATGGCCCTGGCTCTCATTTACATGAAGTCAGAAGATCAGATCGTCGCGCGTAAGATCGACATACCCAACTCAGTCTTGCAATTTGATTACATTCGTCCTGATATTCTTCTCTTGCGGACCTTGACGAAGAACCTGATCATGTGGTCCAAGATTGAGCCGACATTTGCTTGGATTCGTAAGAACCTACCACGTCCTTATCGTTCTCAGTTCAAGCTACAGTCAACGACAAAACTGCAGTCAACTGATATGGCATTCCACAGCATAGTGGCTGGTCTCTGCTTCTCTATTGCACTGCGCTTCTCTGGCAGCGCATCTCCCAAAGTTCGGGATCTTCTACTTTATTATCTGGATCAGTTCATGCGTATTGCACAGATACCATCCACTGCAAGCATGCATCCAAATGGTACTCCACCATATGATGAAGAACTAACACGGACCAATGCACGCATGTGTCAAGACATCGTTGCCATATCTGCATCCATTGTCATGGCCGGAACAGGTGACATTCCTGTTCTACGTCGTCTTCGTGCACTTCATGGTCGCGATGATCCTGAGACACCCTATGGTTCTCATCTTGCGGCTCATCTTGCGATCGGCGCTTTGTTCTTGGGATGCGGGACGGCAACTTTTGGCACCAGCAACCTTGCTATTGCTTCTCTATTGGTTGCATTTTACCCCATTTTCCCTACGAGTGTTATGGACAATCGATCCCATCTCCAAGCTCTTCGCCATTTCTGGGTTCTAGCTACAGAGCAGCGGTGTCTGGTTACAAAAGATGTTCTTACTGGCCAACCGATCACTGTTCCTGTCCAAATCAGGATGCGCAAGAACACCTCTACTGAGCCGGTTCTGAATCGCACGGCTCCTTGCATCCTCCCACCAATAGACCAGATTGCTAGTCTATCAACCACATGTGGACCCCAGTTCTGGGATGTGGAGCTTGACTTCTCTAACCCAGAGGTTAGAGCTGCTTTCCAAGACACCCAGAGCCTGTACCTCCGCAGGCGCCCACCGCGCGAAGGAGCGTTTGCTTCAACCCTGCGGGCACTTGGTAGGGATGAGAAGGGTAAAGACCCTCTGGAATGGGTCTTTGGACTTGAAGGTCTGCGTGGTATCAGTTACGCCGAGCGAGCCGTAGTGCTCGAGCGAGGTGATGACACTCAGCACTCAGGCAGTGCTGTTGATGCCAGACTGGAGATGGCAAAAGGCATTGCCGAAGGCACAGATCGGGAGCGTCTGGAGGGAGCCAGGTTGCTGTTCGAATGGGCTTCTGTACGTGACCGACTACGAGGTACCAACATGTTCGACAGTCAAGAGACCATCACAGAGTCACACGTACGTCGTGAAGTCGAACGGGAAGATGATCAAGATGCTACAGTGGAGGATGAGGGTGTTTGGTGGATGCGAGACAGTGTCATCGAGAACCTGAAAGGCATGGTATGGCTCGCAAGTCGTGAAGGCGAGCATTGACAACTGGCTATAGTGAGGCAACACGCACGTACAGCTTTGGACCAGTATAGTTATGAAAGTGCATACTGTGGATAGGGCATTGTAGAGGAAAGGACCAGATGTGGTTATGAGCTACGAGAGTAACGATAGACAAAAATCTAGCTCGTAATAAGGAGAACTTCATGGCTTTAAACCGTTTATGAGGGTCTTCACAGAAATAATACATCCCAGCTGATGGGAGTGCTTGCTTTCATTTCAACAATCAACTTAAATTCCATTATCCCCCTTGCCTCTTCCCTTTTCCGAGAACGCCATGCAATGCAAACCGCATCACCGGGGATATACAGGGCCTCTAAAACCGCCGCTTCTTCCATTTGGCCCGTGTTTGTCATTTTTGCCTCGCTGCTCTATCATTGTCTCCCCGTCTTATGCTTTGCTATATCCTGCTCATCCTCTGCAAAGATCAGCCTCCTTCTAAACTAAAGGGGCCATATCTTGTTTCTCCTGGTAACGGAGGGCGCAACCCTCTGGTCGAGGTATCTTGCCCCTCGCTTTGAATTGCATTGGCCCTTTTGAGCCGTTGCAAAAAAGAAAACACTCATATAAAAAGATCATTCGCAACTAGCTATGGTCTCTACTTTGAAACAGCAGCGTTGAGGACTTGTGTCCTGAAGAAACCACCCTTAGTCTTCTCAATAACTTGCTGGTAGACGTTGTTAGGAGGGTGGTTCATCACAACGGTGCCATCTTGGCTGTCGATCTTGGCGTCCAATCGAGTCTCACGGATCAGGTTGACAATCCACTTCTCACCATCGTCAGGGTTCAGGCCGAGCTTGGCGCTAAGGTCGCGGATGTTCATTCGGCTGAAGATCTTGCAGTAGCTCTCACAGATGAGGTGTCGGGCAGCATCGACAAATGCATCGGCGGAAGAAGCAAGGAAGAAGTCGCTGCGGCAGACCTCAGCGGCCATGGAGAGGGCCTCACGGGCAGCCTCGAAGTCGTGGGCGATGTAGAGGGCGTTGACAAACTGTGTGATAGGGTCGGTGTACTCATAAGCTTCTTGTCGGACATAACGGATAATGTCCTTGATCTGCTTTTGTTGGATGGAGCTGTTGCGAGCACGGCCACGGCCGGTGATAACGGCGGCGATCAGATATCGCAGGATCCAGGGGCAAGAGGTCTGGATGGTGTTGATGTAAGGTGCGGAGAAGAACATGTCCAAGATAGGTTCCCGAGCACCCTCCCAGTTGAAGAGGGGGAAAAGAGACCAGTGGAGCAACATCGTTCGGTGGTCGAGTTGGGCACGGGGGTTGTTGAAGAGCTTGGAATCAATGTTTTCCCTAACGTTCTTGAGCTCGTCGACAGCAGACTCCCAGTTGGTCTGGAGGATCTCGGAGGCAAGCTTGCCCCAGGTGGCAGCAGAGACCTTATCGTTATCGGTGGACAGGACTCGGAATTGGTAGAGCATATCGGCAGCGGGACCGTATTGCCCGCATCGGAACTGAAACTGACCGAAGTCATAGAGAGCGTTGACCATTTCCATGGTGACCTGGTGAAAAGCCTGTTAGATATCTTTGACCTTGGCGACTAGAGAGCTCTCAGGCTACTTACTCCGTGCTGGTTCTTGAGGAACTCCAAGTTGGCAACCTTGTCACTTCGGAGTCCGTTGACGACCTCGTCCTGGGTCAGGAGATCGGCGATCTTGGCGGTGGCTTGCTCGTAGTTCTCCAGCTGTGAAAGCACCTCCTGTCTCTTCTTGTTGTACTGCTCGGGGGCCTCTGACACACCGTGGAGCTCGCAGTAGAGAGTCGCAACGTAATCGGTCATGTTTGTGTCCTCGAGGAGCTTGATCTTTCCGGAGAGAATCTCCTTTGCCTTGGCATCCTGACCCTGCTCCTCGGCTCTCTCACTCTCGAACTGGATCAGAGGAAAGAGAAGATGTCGGCTCAGGTGCGGCGCAAGGCGGGGCATGATCGACGAGCCGTCGGCCGAGACGGCGTTGAGAACGTCCTCCATAATGGGTGATGTCTTTGAGAAGAGGGAGTCGTTAAAAATCGGTCGGACGAGGGTTCGGTCGGACAGGGCAGAAAAGTGACTCGCCGCAAAGGTCGTGATGATGGGTTTGATGGAGGGGCACGAACACCTCAGATTTTTGGTGAATTTCGCCAATCCACTCCGTGGTGTGGGGTTTCAGCTTATCGCACCGACCGTGAATTTACCGACGATTAGAGATAAGCAGTCATGTGATCTTGAGATTTTCCATCAACGGCAAGCTTTCTGTTACGTTTAGAGTGCACCGACAGACAGAGTGTGGCATGTTCAAGAGCTAATGAGCGAAATCAATTGAGACTGTATTTTGGGCATCACGTTGCATATCTCTTGCGGTTCTTCCGTTCCGCGGTATCGCCAAAGCAAAGAACCTTGCGACGGAAAACAGCTCTATCCTACAATCTCTCTCCAATACCCGACCGCACGATGCATTTCCTTACCTCCAGAGTCCTGTCAATAGGACGCCAGGCCATTGCCCAGAAGCCAGCAATCTTCACACAACGAGCGTCTTACTCTGCGGCCGCCACATCTTCAACGAATACCTTCAAAACACACGTCTCATACAAGCCCAACCCTCTCCGACAGCCCGTCAACCCCAACAGGAAGAACAAGATTCCATATAAGGATCGCCCACTCAAGCAACCATTCGTCCCTCCACCAGTATCCAAAAACCCCGAGAAACTCGGCGCAACCCTTCGCTACGTTATTCGACGGACGCCATCCTCCCAGCTACCTGTATACCGCAAGTGGATGTCTGGTGGCAACCGCATGATCGTTATCATTAAGAAGATTGATGGAGACCGCTCCAAGTTTATCCAGGACTTGGCTAGGGATTTGGAGATTAAACCGGTGGATATTCGATTAAATCCTACAACACAACATGTAGAGATCAAGGTAATCAATTCCAACATTGGAGCTCTCGACAGACAACTAATTGTTACAGGGTCATGTCTACGATAAGGCAGTTGAGTGGATCCTGAAGACCGGCTTTTGAAGAGCCGGCCATGAGTGGTGTATTCAGAGATTAGCCAGGTCTTATCCTCGACCAAACACATGGGAGGAATCAAAACTGTATCATATTGACCAGTCACCATCAGGGGCGACACAAGATGTACAATACATGTAGTAATGCGAGCGCATCATAGAAGCATATTTTTGTTTGTCCCTAATGTCTGAATTTGTTCACCATTCCAACTTCCTTTATACACCTGTACATAGACAAGCAGTTTCATCATCACCTGTCTTGTCCCCAAACCATCGACTCCAGAATGCAAGTCTAAACGAGAAGCGCACGCTTCAAATGACAAGACACCAATCCCATGTTTCTCAAAACACTAACATACAAGCTTGAAGATGGGGTAATGCTGTAGAATTTGATCCAAAAAATAAAGTCCCAATTTGACTATCACCTCCCAAGAGCAAAAAAGGTTGAAAGTTTTTGCAATACTTCATCCTTTGACCATTCAGCAGATTGCATTGACAACGCTTCAAGCAAAGCATGAGGTGCTGGCATAGCTTTGGCGGGTATGGATGACGTTGGATCGTTGGGATCTCTGGCCTTCTCAGCAAGTCGTCTTAACAGAGCAACCGCAACAACAACGATATACACCAGCTCAGGGTCTTTTCGGGGTGCTGTTCGGGGACCTTGAACTTGCGGTTGCTCGTACAGTTGACTGAGCTCCCGGATGAGCCTGAATAGGTTCTGGGCGAAATCATTGCCAGATGATAGCCAAGATTGGGCGACTCCGCTGTCGTGACCCGGAGCAAGTGAAGCCAAGATTTCAGCAGAAAGAAGCCCTTGCATCAAGAAAGGCTTTCGAACTTCCACGAGGGATGGGAGGTTAGGTTGTCTCGTCTGTGTCCTGGCCTTATCCGGTATGGGTGCTATGGCCAAGCCGAAGGCACGAGTAAGCAATTCATAAGGAGGGCTGCTGTTCGAGTCGAGTGCGAAGACAGCTTTGTAATGACCCCGATTGGGTTCATCACGAGCTAGTAGCTTCGCAAGTGCATCGACAGCATGTGGCAGGTAGGCGTGCAAGCTTGGTTCGTATTGCGTAAAGAATAAGGTTCCGTCTGAGACTGTAGGGTTGGGCGCCGGGGCAAATGCCAGGAGAAACTGCAAGAGGCAGAGAGCCTGTTCGCGTCCAGGTATCTCTACAGACCCTGCAATATTGGAGAGTAAAATTACAACATCCTTCATGAAATCGAGAGTATTGTTGTGTGATCGAAGAAGCATAGTTCGGGTACCGAGGTATCTTATAACAGCACAGACAAATTTGATAACAATCTCATCCGCAAGTACAGAATGATTATCGTTCTGTTCGCCAGGGAACGACAAGTTTCGAAGAATAGTTGTGACGCATATTAGACGGTCGACGGCCCGGTCGAGCTCATACTCTTGAGTGCCAAACACTGGCAGATCTCGAATATTAAACCGTTCAAGACGGCAGGCCCTCAAGACGTCTTCATATGGTGATATTTGAATCTCATCGGAGACTTCGGCTGTATGCTCAGCCAGCATCTCCACTTGATCCTCGGCACATTCGATGAGAGCCTCTATTAGCTCGTCACAGTACCGAAGCTGAATAAAATGCAATTGATTCATGGAGCACGATGCAGCTGCCAGTACGTCGAGGGCTAGGCGTGTCTCGCCATGAATCCCACTCTGCAAACTCTTAGTAAGAGCACCGATATCGATGTTCCCCAGTTCCTGAAGAGGAGGTACATCGGGTTTCCAGCGTTCGAGTTCCGCTCCAAGTTTGCTAAACGCATTCAAGTCAACACCGCCAAATGTTGATAGTTCCCGGGCACAAGGGCTGTACTCGTCAGTTTGAGGTGCGAGCCGAGGCATTTTCTCCACAACCACAGGTGCTGCTGAGGCCTGACGTCCTTCATTTTGCGATATGCTTCCAGCCCTACGGGTTGCTGGAGAGGGGGCGCCCGGGAACTCTGGCACCGCAGAAGCGTCGATCGTTTGTGATAACGTGCGATTTTGGCCTGGCATCACTGGAGGCTGTGGCTGCATCTGAGGCTGAGGCGTGGAAAATCCGTTAACTGGAGGCTGTCCTGGTTGCATTTGCTTCATGGGAGTTTGTTGCATTTGAGCTGGCGGCCCAGATTGGCCCATGGCCCCAGGGGTCATTTGTTGTCCAGGTTGCATCTGCTTCTGTGGAGTAGCTTGTCCCATGAGTGTGCCTGGGGTTTGTGGCTGTTGCGGTTGCTGTTGGGACTGTTGCTGCGATTGCTGTTGTTGCTGTTGTTGCTGTTGCATCATCCTTTGCTTCTGCTGTTGAGCGATCCACACTTCCTCGAACTTATAAAGGTTGCGTTCATAGATCGTCTTCAACGTCTGCGGAACAATAGGATTCTGAGGTGGCAAGCCAAGCATCTGAGCAACATGGGGCCAGCCGTTAGGGGTCGTAGTTGCTTGCTTGTATCCTCCCTTATTCTGAACCGCTTGAAACAACACCATGAGATTAACTGGTCGGTCCATCACCATGGGATTAGCATCCAATTGCAAGCCTTTTGAGTTCATTAGTGTCGTAAGATTCTTCATAAATTGTTCAGGATTTACGTTGGCCATCATCCTCTGTTGAGGCCTCATGCCTCCTTGTTGCATCTGGCCGTTAGGCATTCCAGGTACCTGCTTATTAGGCATCATACCGCGGCCCATATTTTGCGCCTGCATCTGTGCTTGAATTTGAGTATTGCCTTGCAGTTGTTGTTGCAGTCTCATCTGATAGGCGGCCATCTTCTGCGCGTCCATCATGCCCGGGCGTTGAGGGGTTTGTTGCCCTTGTTGCTGCTGGCCTTGTTGCTGTGGTGTGCCTTGTTGCTGTTGAGCCTGCTGCATTTGAGGGGGGAACATATTGCCTTGCATCTGGCCCATATGTTGCGGCATTTGACTCATCTGCTGCGCCATCATTTGGTTGCCGGTCATCGCATTCGGATTTGGTGAAGGTCGCGCGTTCGAAGGTGATGGAGCAAAGTTTGGGTTGAAGCCTTGGGCCATATTTTGCATATAGGGGTTCGGCTGAGGAGTGCCATGTTCGGACGGTATCGGTGATGTCTGAGGGTTGAATTGCTGGCCACTGGGAGAGAATGGGTGCGGTGACGCGGTCGCGACCCGCTGAGGAACACTTCCTGGTCGCATTTGGTTGCTCATTATCGGGGAGGGGCTCGCATTGGCGGAACCATTAGGTTGAAGATGAGAAAACTGGCCAGGGTTTTGCTGAACCGCGCCGGGTTGAAAGCCTCCAGTAAATGGTTGTTGCTGCGGCGTCTCAGAGCGCGACGTTGGAAGCATTCCGGGATTTTGGCTAGGAGAGCCAGCGAGACTATCCTCACGAGGGCGAGGCCGCTTCGATGGAATAACGGAATTGGTCTGGTATACAGGATTCTGAAAAGAAGGTGAAGCATTGCGCATGGAGCCAGGGCCATTAGCCATGGCGCCGCCCATTTGCTGATTAAACTGAGCAGGATTGAATTGGCCCGGATTAGCCATGAAAGCGGAAGGATCCATCATGTTACCGGCAGCGTTAGAGTCGTTCATGTGTGGAAAGCCGTTGCCATTGTGGTTGGGGACGGCGTCGTTCATCCAGGTGCTCATGGCGATCGACCCAACAGGCTATGCGCGACGGAGTTAGCGATCAGCAGGCACGCGAAAAGCGTCCATGGAGGAGCGCCAAGAAGACGAGGATACAATGACGGAAGGCTGAGATAGGAAGCGATGAGTGGGAGATGAGGCAGTGACACGGTGGTGATGGGACAAGTCGCGTCGCGGCGTGGGTTTGGTGGAGAGCAGTGTAGTGCGAGAGACCAGACCGAACCAGAACCAGACCAGCGAGAAGACCTTGTGTCAGCCTGCCAGTACTGGGAATGGGCTTAGGCAAAGGGGACAGGAAAGTGGGAAATAAAAAAACGCCCAGATTGGATTGGTTGGCACGGTGGTCGGTGCAGGGCGACGCGCTTCAATCAAGCGGCAGATGATAGATGGGAATGACGGGTCGGGTGAGAATGGATGGAAAGGTAGAGGGAGAAAGCGAAAGCCGCGCGACGGAAGCAAGAGAGCAAACGGACGGGCAGCGGACAACGGACAGCACTGTAGCAGGCTAGCAGCCACCTTTTCAGCAGGCAACCCAGCAAGCGACGCCGCCAACAGTGGAGAGCAGGGTGATGGCCGAGCTGAGCCAGCCAGTGAGGGAGAATTTTTTCGCTGGGCGGGTCTCCGTCAGCAGTAGCAGCACCAGGACGATGGGCTGCCGGGGAGGTGGTGCTCGGAAGGGCAAGGACGCGCAGCACTGAGACCAAACCAAGCGCAGGCGACCTCGACTAGCCAATGAAACCTGCCGCTCGCTGAGTGACCAACGGGGAAGGGAAGACAAGAGAAATAGTGGATGCGAATGGGCAGGCAAAAGTGAAGCGAAGCGAGGAGAAGCGACAGCGTACAACTCTATCTATCGCATTCCATCGTCCACTGGAGCGGAGATTCTACTGGATGCATGAAATGATGCTGAGATTCAATAGAAAGATGATAGCCTTACCTAAGCCAAAGAGTGAGAGCGCGTTTGCAGTGAGTTTGCGATAAACTGCAATGGATGCTCGTCGAGTCGGGTCAGGTCTGAATGGATTGGCCTGGGTTTCAGCGAACGGCGAAGACATCTCTGAGAGTCGGGGGGAGGCTGAGTCTGTTTTGCAGCGCGCTGTGCTTGACTGTTCCTGGTATAGCGTCATTTTGAAGTCAAGCCACTCGTGCGCACCTAGACGAATCAGCTGTTTGCGTTAGTGAGAAAGTAAAGCTAGCTCGGTATCAGATAAGATTACCATAGCAAGTGATAGCAACCTCTAACAGCGGGCCCGAGTCTGCTATTATGTTACTATCCCATTCTTCCATACAAAACTGAGAAGCGGCATTCCTGGCGATGTTGCATGTGACAACAAGCGCTGATAGACGAACAAAGGCTTTCGATCAAAGTGCCCCATGGCTTCATGGGGACTGCTTCTGCCAGTCATCGATGAAGCTCAGTCCATGACTGCATGGCAAACATTGACTATTGACTTCTGGCGATATTGAAGCTGGCCTGGAAACGCCGTGACGAGAGTTTTGCCATTATCTTGTCTCCGGTCCGACTGTTTTGTTGCAACTGAGCTACTTTCTTCAGTTGATACTCTCAATTGCTACAGACCTTCAGGTCGATATCGAAACAGGTTGGCGAAAGGCTTCCAAGCTCGTAGTGTAAGCACCGGAGAAAAACACTGAACTATTATTGCAACTGCAGACATTCTGACGCCCAAGCTCGAAGAGTATGTCGGTGCTGTCAAAGTAGTACGCCTCATGTGCAAATCGTCCAGCAATCTGCTCCTGTATTTATCCACGTATCTCAGTGGACGTAATCCGCGCGCGCAAGTAGTATGTGTGTCGCACAATTTCGGACCAAATACCCAATGTAACGATTCATTCGAGACCAGCATCGCCTTAACACACTTGTGCAGGCGCTGTCTCATTGAGAACGAAGTCAACCACAATCGATAGCGATAGCTGACTGCGCTGTACGCAGGCCTTTTGGCCCCTGTGTCCATAGCAATGGCCGGAACTGCTGGGATAGCTTTCCATTGGGGTGACCCTCCACGGCCATACCGCGAAGGCAGACCCATACAGAGAAACGGGCCATTCGCCGCCAGGAACAGGGCAAACCCCTCGGAACAGCGACTGCGCAGGTGCTATTCGCCCGAATCAACAGCCAGCATGCCCCATAACCATTCTTTCGGGTCAGAGAAACATGAACTTGTCTTTGCTTGTTTCTACTTGAAAGAGGCGCAGACACACAGCTATCGGCTTTGAGTCCGGGGATTGTCTGCGGTGGCGCCTGATGCGGGCTGTCCACCCACCACTGGCGCTTCCCGAGTGGATGCCAGTGGATGGATCCTTGTCAGGCAGGCCGTCATGGCCAGAACAGCCAGCGCCGTCTCAAGTTCGTTCTGGGCTGTCTTTGAGGTGCCGGTGAAGGCTGTCGCGATTTTCGTGAAATCCATTTGTTTGTCGTTTGTTTGGTCAAATCATGCTTGTTTTCGCTGGCTTTGTGAGCGTGTCGTGTCAAAAATGGATTTGCAATCGAGTGAACTGCCATCCCACTTACAACCCAGCCCAGCGGCTCGGGGTGCCCTGAAAACCACCCGACAATTTGGAGATGGCTCCGCGTCTGTATAAGTGAGCAGGCCAAAAGACAGGCGTGCGTACGACAGCAACACACGTCGAAAAGAGAGGTTTCATAAGTGAAGCAGTCAAGAATAAGAGGTAAAAAAGGTTTGAGAGGGGAAAACAGGCGGGAAATGGGCAGCAAGAAGGAACGGGGGAAGGGGGGTAGTTATGTGAAATACCTTACCTTGCCTTGCCTTTCTCCGTACCGCCAACGACCAGCCTGTGCTGTGCCTGGGCTTGCGACCTCACTTGAGCTCTCACTTCGGGGGCTTTGATTAACGAAATTTTCTCCGCTCAAATATGCTCCAATTTTGTTGCTCCTATTCAAAGTTATTGTCAATCTGTATCTTAATTCATTTGTTCTCAGATTCTTATTCACACACTTATCTGGTCAAGCCGTGGTTCCTGAGTGGCGCATGTCTGCCGTTCATCTTCAAGATGGGACCAAGGATTGAGTCTGACCAGCGAAACCACGAGAAGTTGACTGATGAGGTTTCATCTAGAAAAAGATATATCGATACGGGTCATGGGCTAGGCTCTGAGGGAATACATGCTGCTTCGTTTCCCTTCGTTGTTTCTCCAGGTCTCCTATTGTTTTCCAACCTCTGATCCTCTCATTTCTCACTCACGATCCGACCACCCACTCACATAGGGTCGCTTGCGCACTGTACTGTACGGTACGATTCCAGATCACCCACGCGCTGTTTTGAGGTGGGCGACTGACTTGGCAGGGCCTGCTTGTGCCACGGCCCTAATAACAGTAATCAGTTTCGATCAACGATTGTTACTCTGGCAGAATCTTTCAATTATGCTTTCGTGGGTGGTTCTTAGGTTTGTTGAATTCTGCTGGTGATGACTGAACACGTCCATATAGGCTCATGGATCCTCCACCTCAGACTGTAACAAAGATTGGAGGATGAACTGACTTTGCCTCACCAAGTATGAATTGCAAAGAAGCGGTCTCGCTATCATAGAAAAAGGCTTAATCTTCCCCTCTTTTCCCCTCCCAATCCCTCCTGAAATCGGTTTCTTAAGTCCCCTCATTTCCTAGCCGTGAACTGCGCCTTATCCAGTCGCCCTACATGCCATGTGCTTCTCGGTCGCTCTTCTTCCCCTGTCGTGAACTCCCCACATTGATGGAGAACGGGGTCGGTGGCGAATAGTTTGTCGTGCTGCAGGTTACAGGAAGTCAATTCTGCCTCGGATTACTCACATTATCTCTCGTGAAAGGTGTCTTTTGCTGGCTGGTCAGCAAAGCCATTCGTGGGTGGAAGTGGACGTGAGGGTAGGCAATCCATGAACAGGGCTGGGCCAACCATCTGTGATGGTTGCAGATCTGTCTCGCCCCAAAAGGCAAAAGACCTTCTACCCAACATGATCGACATGTAATTGCCGTTCATTAGCCTTTGAGCCATTGACGCCCTGAGACTTTGGGAAAAAAACGCATCACGTATAATTGATAAATAAGACAGGCCCAATCCCAGCAGGTCCTGAGGATTGAACGTAAAACTCGCCAAAAAAGAGAAACGATCATTACTCTGGGTCACCTCCGAACAAGCATCACATCAGCCCTGGAGCTTGGGACCGTGTCACGGCTGGACGGTCAGGAGGTACTAGGCAGCGTACAGAAGCCTGCATATAAAACGGCCCAGATGCCGTTCTGGCTTCCCCATGCATATACAAGTTACATGATGCATGATGCCATCAATAGACGGCTCCAGTCGCTTGCGGGACCAACAATCGCGTGGCATGGAGCCCTCTTCAGGAAACGACATCTGTTGGTGGATGCGATGCTTCCCGCATATCAATTTTGACTCTGAAATTACATCGACTGAATGCACTGTTCTTGTTGCTACCGAAGTGATTCCCGATAAAAGCTGCTCAGTCTCATTTAGCTTGCCACCTCTTTGACTTGCTCATTTCAGCTCTTCGTTTCCCTATAGTTGCTATGTAGCCCCACAACGGCTTCCTCCTTGACGGGATGATCCCAAAACGCTGGGTCACCCTAATATCGGGCCGGGGCCTTGCAACCACCACAAAGCGATCCCCAGTCTCTCCTGGCCTCTGGATATTAGAGACTTCGGACCTTAGCCTAGGTAGGTAGGGTAAGAAAATGATGTTATTGAACAGCCTGCTAATTTCATCATTGTTTATTCTACAGACCTAGTAATACCATCTAAATAATTGTCACTTAGGGCTTTAAGTTCTTAGAAGTTCAGCTCTCCCTACCTTAGCCTCACAAGACGGAGGATCTCAAATATCGATTATGCAATCTACATTTTATAATCCAGGACTGTGTTTATTAAAAAAAAATTAAAAAAAGAAGAAGAGAAAAAAGTGCTTCTTCCAGTAATTATAGCCGCCATCACGATATCTGTCTCTTTACCTGTTGTCTTTTTCCTCCTTTTTCTGACTATCGGTATGGTATCCACGATTAAGATTTGCCGCCAATGCAACAGGAACAAGGTGCATGTATCATGTTGATTTCTAGCGTAACCACATAGTACAAGTGTAGCACCTTCAAATCCTGACCATAGCATTTAAAAGGTAACTGAAGAAATGATAATTAGCTCTATTTATACCCATTTAAATGGACTCCATCTTCTTTTTGGTATGTTCCAAAACTGCCCGAATACCCTCATCCAAAACATCCAGCGCAAGATACCCATCTATCCATGCGACGGTCTTCTTCTGTAATTCCGTGCGATCTGTTGTGGCTTCCAGGTACCGGTTCAAGCGTGACAGTACCTCTCTGAGGTTCTTGGGAAACTCTGCTGTCTGTGGGTTCACGCCCATAATAGGTTGGCGAATGTGGACGTTGCATGTGGCTGGGTGGTTGGGATACTCCTGATCAAGGGCATCCAGAACATGCTGTGATATCCTAGGCTGAGCAGGGACATGTGTGAAAGACACGAAGAGGTCAAAGAATGCCTCTGCAGTGTTGGCGCTGAAGAAGGCCTGCTTCTTTGAGATATCGAAGATAGCCATAGGGATAGCGCCATCCATGGCAGGGTTTGATTTCAAATGCTGAGCCGTCTGCTTGTCAATAACCTTGGCCTGGGCGTTGGATGGCTCGGGAAGATCATCGTCGTCCTCATCATCATCACTATCCACAAGTCGCAGCTCGTCGCCATCCTCCTCACGATCAGGCCGGAGAACATCCTGGCCGGGCTTTGCGACCGCCTTGCGCTTATCAACCTTTTCAAGCCATTCCATCTCCGTTCGCGCATATTCAACCCAGAGTTTTTCATTCGTCGTGCAGAAGCGGCAACCTCGCATGAAAAACCCACGCGCGGCAGCCATGTCGCCATTCTTCGCTGACCTTCGACCTGCCATTGCCCACAGCTCAGGGTCTGTAGGCATCATGCGTAGAGCATTGGTCATGGTTTTGCGCCAGCGCTTGGATGCTTTGACGCTGGACGTATATGAAAGATATTCCCTCCACAGCGCACTGCTTCCTGGATGTCGATTGACACCTCGCTCGTAAATCGCAAGCGTACGGCCCTGGCCAGCATGGGCAGACTGGAGGTGTCGGATTTTGAGACGCTTGCAGCGTTTGCTGCGGAGGGACTCAAGGGACTGCTCCCATTGCGCGTACGAAGACCAATCCGATGGCTTATTCCCAGGTGAGAGAACTCTGTGCTCGTAATCGTTGCGCTTTTGGACGATTGTGCGAATCTCATCCTACGAAAATGATGGGTTAGATGACAATGTTCTCTAGCAAAGTTAGAACGCAATTACCTTTGAAAATATTTCTTTCTCCTCCCATTCTCGCAGCTGCGGTACAGCGCGTTCGAGATAGAATCTCGCCTTATCAGCGACGCCAGCCATCTTGCGTTTGTGCGACCAAGAGGTATTAGTGTGGTTCAGAAGGTAGACAGCAAATTTAGGAAGTTTTTTTGCCGGCAAGGCTGGCAGATCAATAACTTTTTTAGCGGGGCACTCTTCAGCCTCGTGGTGGTCGCGACGACGGGAGCCAAAATGGAAATCGCCGTCTAACGTTAGGCTGTTTATTTCTCGCTTGGAGTCCCTGGCCTTTGATTCGCTTCAGGAGCGCGCGGGCCAGTGTCAAAAAATAATATCGATTTCCGAGTGTCCCCTGCCCCGGTCCGTCTCCACTTAGCAATTACACTTCCAAGTATTACGTCGCGGTGGAGGTAACGTCAAAGCTCCGAGGTCTGTTTGTCTCGTCCGAGAGTGAATCTCACCACTTGCATGATCGTTTTCTCTCGTCGCTCGTTCTGAGATTTTGACTCTTGGTTCCCGGATCGCCCGGATGGGATTTTAGAGAGTTTGTTCAGTCCTTATCTCCTTCGAAATGGCTTCAAAATACAAGGACAAAGATACAGGCGTTGTCCTAAGCTTCAATGGAAGTTTGGTCAGTTGGGCGCATACTGCTGTCGCGTATAGTATGTTGTTGCATCCTCCTCTGTTGTAGATATGCAACTTGGATGACCGAGACGCTGATTCATGGTGTTCTAGCTGCTTTCTTTAGTGCATTGGTTATTGGTGTTTACCTACACTATCACAAGATCGTACAGAATGAGTTCTACGGTTATCCGCAAGAATGGTTCCCCTCAGTCTCAGCGACGATTGGCGATCGGTACCCCGAGCGATCGTTCTTCATGATTTTCATTGCCATCACATCCGGTACAGCATAATCGATCGAATTGGACCATATCCGCATTGTACTGATAGCTCCCAGGTCCTCGGTTTGCCCTTGTCGGTTTATGGTATCTCCTCACGCGAAAGCCCGGCCAGAAGCTGCCTACGTTCGTTGCTGTTATGGGCCTACTTCGAACTCTAACCTGTGGCGGCTGGACATACATTACATCTACAGACGATCACGATTGGCATGATATTCTCATGATTTCCTACATTGTTGCGACGCTTCCGTGGACGACTGGCTGTATCGCACTCAGCCCCGCCAATTCTCAGGCCATCAAATATCGCAAATACTTGGCATCTGCCTTTTTCGGCACTCTTGTGCCACTGATCTACTTCTTCATTCAGCACAAGGTGCATCGTGTCGCTGGAGGTAAGACAATGGTTCAACGCCATTGAAATTTGGCTCACTAACACTATAAACCAGCTTACACGACTTACGCCTTCTTCGAGTGGTCTTTGATCATCCTTGATGTGGCCTTCGACGCCGTGACGGCTCTCGATTTCAGTACCTTCGCTATTGAGGTTAGAGATATCAAGGGTGCGAGCAAGGGGTACGTTCAATGGCTTCCCAGATAGTCTTTGGCTTCCAGAACAGCCGTTTGCGAAATATACATGTTTGCAGGCCATGGTCTAAGTCTTTTGCAGTGAGAACCTGTCGTCTATCCCATCCGCCGTCCTGGAAAAGGAGTAAGTACAGAATTAGCGTGAGGAGAAGATTGTCATTAACCAAGTCCTTAGAAAGGAAAAGGCAACAGGCGGTGTTTTTGCTGTTCGCTTCAGTTGGCCCGAGGCACTTGATATTGCCGCTGAAGTCTATCATGGAGTAAGCTTTCTGTGTTGGGCGGGAACGACGATTTGCTGACCCATCTTAGTATGTTTTCTGGACTATTCTGACTAGTCTGGGGCTTGTAGTGTGGTGTAAGTCAATCTGGATTGTTGATTGAGACCTGTGTGAGCCTAACTCAATATCAGACTTCCCGCTTTGGTACATGGGCATTTCAGGATACGAAGTTTTGGTCATGACAACGATTTCGCCCTTCATTCTGGCTAGCCGTTCAGCTCGGTCTCTTGTGGTGAACAACTTGCGCGCAGTACACCTTCTGTCTCTCGCGGGCATCGCAGCCTATCTGGTTGAGGAACCCAGTTATCGCCTGTTTACGGTTGGATTTGGCGTTTTTATGTCGTGCTTGGGGTGGGCCGGTACTCTTTTTGCAGAGTCAGTTCACGAGGGCCGCCTTGAATCCAAGATCATGGGTTGGATGATTGGTCTTATTCTTTCATCTACTGCCAAGTTTGCGTGGTGGACAAATAACCCTATTTGGCCTATTATGCATGCTGCGAATGGCGGGTGGAACAACACTGGTCTTGTGCTGGGTGTTCTAGCCGCCCTCCGCTTCACCAGACGAGCACCCCTCGCTGCCGGTTTGGCTCCGCGGCCTGCCAAGAGTAGCTCGAGTTTCCTTTCGTCACTCGGTCTTGCTGGGTTGTTCTTTGGCCTCCACTCTTTGCTCTCTGATACCAGCACCATGATCCTCTGGGGATGGGAGGGTTATCCCATTCGTGGCCCATACTTCTCTACACACGGCTGGCTCACTGTTCTTGCTATGTCGCTGGGTCTGTTCGGCGGAGTCTGGCAGCCTAGGCTTGCAAGCAGCTGGGGGGTCTATATCATTGGTACCGTTGGTGCTATGTTTTTGACTTTCTTCAGCCATTGGTCCGGTTACTACGGCGCTCTAACGCTTGCCACCTACTTGATGGCATATTCTGTGCCCATTTTGACCCATGCAGCCAAGACAAATCCTACGACAACTTTTGGCAACGGTTTCCTCATCTACAACTTCTTGGTACTCTTCCACGTTTGGGTTGTGGCATATGCCTTTGTTCCAGGTGGCCAACTCGTCCGTGAGCACACTGACTGGATCATGTACACGATGATGACCTGCATTGGTGCTGGCGTGTATGGCATCAACGCCTCAGGTCATCAACGGCAACCTTCGAAGCGGTCTGTGCCAACCCAGCAAAGGAAGTATTTTGGCGTTGCGACCATCTTGATCAATGTTTTCTTCTTGATCTCGGCCTTCCAGCGGTTCCCTAGTAATAACTATCAGCCTTATCATGCTGATGACCGTATCCTCACTGCAGGTATTTGGACGATCCACTTTTCGTTTGACAACGATATGTGGGCATCAGAGTACCGTATGCGAGATCTCATTAAGGAATTGGAAATTGATGTCATCGGTCTTCTTGAGTCCGACAACCAGCGTATCATCATGGGTAACCGTGATGCTACGCAGTTCCTTGCTGAGGATCTCGGCATGTATGTCGACTACGGTCCTGGCCCCAATAAGCATACATGGGGTGCCGCTCTTCTGTCGAAGTTTCCCATCCTCAACTCGACGCATCACCTTCTACCTAGTCCTGTCGGTGAACTGGCTCCTGCTATCCATGCGACGCTGGATGTCTATGGTCAGCTCGTCGATGTATTTGTCTTCCATTCCGGGCAAGAAGAGGATCCTGAAGACCGACGCCTGCAGTCACTTTATCTCGCTGACCTCATGGGCTCGACCCCTCGGCCGGCATTCTTACTTAGCTATCTGGTCACAAAACCAAAGGAGGGTAACTACAACACTTATGTGAGCGAGAAGTCGGGTATGAAAGATGTAGATCCGTCAGATTGGGACCGATGGTGCGAATACATCCTTTTCAAGAGACTCAAACGTGTGGGATACGCGCGCGTGAGTCGCAGCTCGATTACCGATACGGAACTACAGGTTGCCAAGTTCAAGATCCCTGAGTCCAAAGAGGAGATCGAGAAACTGGATGCCCAGCCAGATAAGGAGCGCAATCGCCGAGTTAAGGAGGAGGAGGTCCCTGAGGGTTGGAGATTCCCCGCAATGTTCCGAGGTGATGGCGTGCGAGAGCACAGATACCATGTGTTCAACGAGCCCAGGTATTTCAACTAGATAGGCTGTACATTACGCTGTTTAAGGGTTTGAGCAATACGACAAAGGTGCACCTCGATGCCGTATATGCTATTCATATTAATGGGAGGAGTTAATGGGATAGGGAAGATATGGATTATGAATGATGTATGGCGGCGACGTTCATGTGCTTAATTCTAGTGCACGCAATATATACTCTTTGTTGTATGTATGTTGGCTGTATGATAGTGATCCGAAGACGCAGCAAAAAATTCCCTGTTGAAAATGCTCATGTCTTGAGGCCGGTGCTCTAGGGTATTCACCATTCATTCAAGGAGCAGGTGATTTATGTGGTGTTATCTATGTATATAAGATGCATTTGTAGGTAACTGTGTACTATGTACCTAACCATGAGTGTATGCACTGCTTGCGGAGTCAACGCGTGGCATTTTAGTTTGACATTGCCTCGATAATGTTTGTTATCCTTCTACACAAACCTCCACAACCCATGTAAAGCTTGTGTTCCTGCGAGATAACAGAGTTACAATGAACCTCAAGTGGCTTGAGGCAGACTTACCACGAAATCGGTCAGCCGCTGACCAACAAGGTCCAAAAAAAGAATTACCCTATCGTATCCATTCCTGAATGTATTTCTGCAAAAGAACCGTTGTCGAGCTTGCATTGTGTATGTACACAGACGAAAACTGCAGATTTCCGTGCCCACCCCGCAAAGAAATATCTCCGTCCCCACTCGGACCGCCGAAACTCCACAACGCCGCGGTCATCGTCGGGCATGTGAGGTTTACAAGCCCCTGTCGCCCGCTGCTGCGCCAGGTATGACCAAGGAAAAAGAGTATTTGTGTGATTCCGCAGGACGGACCAGAGCCGCATGTATGGTGAGTGCCGAGTTGGAGCAAAGACCGAGGGGGTCGACAATCATTCGTATTTTACACATTATTCATGACGGCATAAAGACCTTGACTTGACGTGGACAACCGATTGGCGGCTGACTGTGCTTTTAAGGGAAAGTTTGAAATGGCAGGTGACCTTTGGAGGTGAGGAGGCTGGACTAGGAACAACGTCTGAGCATTGTTGTGAGCCAACGATGTATTGCACCACTATGATAGTTATTTCACGAGTGGGAGATAACGGGATTTATATAGTAGATCTGAACATTAGACGGATAACTACTACTATAAGAAAGATGCCAACATCAAAGAGTAAAATTCCGAGTTCATGCCCCTCGTAACTAGGAGTCATCGAAGCTGGATGCAATCATGGATCGAAATAATAACAATTCCCCAAATGGCAAACTTAAAACCCCACAATCTAAAAAGCTCCCCCACAATCTCTCAATTCTCCGCGATCCAATACTGTTCCGTCATTTCCAATCCGAACTTAGCCGCTTGAAGACTTCATGGCTCACCCCTCCACCTCCAACAAGTTTGTGATTATTGACAAGCTTTGTGTGCCGCCGCCAGCCGACTATGAGCGCCTCGCCTAGACCCAGACCAGGGATGGAAGAAGTCAGCGAAACATGAGAAGTGGGCGGGCATGATGGGCTAGATAGAAAAGAGGGTGGTCATGGGGCTACAGTCGTCGTGTAGGTATGGAGGTGTATCGCTTTGTGCCTTGATAAGACGTATATAACTCCTCCGGGGCTTCCGTCTCTCTTGATCTGTTATCTACCTCTTATTCTCACAGCTTCTTAGAGAGTCACCCTTTCTGTGTGTGAGACAAACAAGATGACGTTCAACTTGACACATCTGCTGGTTTACTTGGGGTTGTTGGTAGGAGGACTAGCTCTCTATGTAAGTCAACACTGCCTACAGCTTCTACGATAATCAGAAACTCATATGTGACCAGGGCTTCGGCATTGTTGTTTACCGAGTCTTCTTTCACCCTCTAGCCAAATACCCAGGCCCATTCCTCGCCAAGATCACAGATGGATACCAGCTCTACCACGCCTGGAAGGGCGACAGGCAGCTCGAGTTCTGGCGCATGCACCAAAAATACGGCCCAGTTGTCCGCTTCGGCCCCAACTCGCTTTGCTTCAACTCCAACAAGGCCCTCAAGGAGATCTACGGCTTCCGCACAAACGTCCGCAAGGCCGAATTCTACAATGCCTTTGTCCACCCTACCGCCAACACGCACAACACGCGCGACAAGGAGGTCCATGCCCGCAAGCGCCGTGTCATGTCTCAGGCCTTCTCCGAGAGTGCTATGAAGGAGATGCAGCGATACATCTTGGGTAACGTCCGTACTTTCTGCGAGCAGATTGGTATGCTGGAGGGCTCCGGAGAAGAGACCAAGGGCTGGACCAAGCCCCGGAAGATGAGCGACTGGTGCAATTACCTTGCCATGGATATTCTTGGTGATTTGTGCTTCGGCAAGGCTTTCCATATGCTTGAGAGCCCGACTAACCGCTTTGCCCTGGAGCTTGTTGAAGCTGCTACAACCCGCCACCTTCTCGTAAGTGTACCTGCCATCTTCCAATATGGCAACAGATGAAACTGACTCTCATAGTGTGGAACCATGCCCATCGTGAACAAACTCAACCTGGATAAGATCCTCTTCCCTGGACTCGCTGCTGGTCGTGCTCGCTACATGGGCTACAGCAAGGGCCAACTTGCAGAGCGCACCAAGCTTGGCGAGGAGACAGATCGCCGCGATTTCTTCTATTATCTTCTTAAGGCCCGCGATCCCGAGACTGGCCAGGGCTTCAGTACTCCTGAGCTCTGGTCCGAGTCCAACCTGCTGTAAGTGACGCTAGACGACCTCGAAACACTCCAACTAACAACTGAATAGTATCATTGCTGGATCTGACACCACATCGACCGCGATGGCTGCCACTCTCTTCTACCTTGTCCGATGCCCTCGCGCTCTCGAGCGAGTCACCGAAGAAATCCGAAGCAAGTTCAACGATGTCGAGGAGATCTGCCAAGGCGCTACTCTCGCATCTTGCACCTACCTCCGAGCCTGTATCGATGAAGCCATGCGTCTCTCTCCATCTGTCGGTGGTATTCTTCCCCGTGAGGTTCTCTCCGGCGGTATCACCGTTGAAGGCCGTGCCATTCCCGAGGGCACCGTTATCGGCGTCCCCCATTATACCATCCACCACAACGAGTCCTACTACCCTTCACCATATGAGTACGTTCCTGAGCGATGGCTCGTTGGCGCTCTCAACCCCCTCACTGGCGAGAAAACAACCGAGGATGAGGTTGCTCTGGCTGCCAGTGCATTCTGCCCCTTTAGCATTGGGCCCCGTGGCTGTATCGGCAAGGGTCTCGCCTATGTTGAGATGACAAACACACTTGCCCGCACTATGTATCTTTATGATATGCGCAAGGCTATTGGTATCGTGGATCCTGCTGAGGGCAACCCCAAGAATGAATGGGGTCGACACCGACCAGGCGAGATGCAGTTGGTTGATACATTTACGAGTGCTAAGAACGGACCTATGATTGAGTTCCGTAAGGCTGCGCATATCAACGCGTGAGCTCAAAAGTATAAAAGTAGGAGAGAAATATGAGTTCATGAAATGGACGTACAGGACATAAGATACAGACACCTACCTACCTAGTCACGGAGATGTTAATTTTGGATCCAGCAGGAGGAGAACACAAAACTCATGATTGAATGGTCTACGAATGGTTAAATGAAACAAAAATAAAAGCATTAAAATTGAAGCTATATCTTTTATGTTACCGTGATAAATATGATTAGACAGCGGCTTAGTTTGTACCTTGCATAAAGTGACTAACCGTCAAAGGGAGTTTCGAAGCGAAACTTGTGGAATAAAGACCTTTTTATCTGGGGATTTGCTGTAGAATTTAAATATAGCTTTCACCTTATTGTATACCTAGAGGAAGTATAAATTCTGCTGTATAAATATCAAGTGACTAAAGTTTTTAGGTAAGTTAGCCAGAGATTAAAGGGGCTTTTTACTATAAGTTGATGTATTTATTTAGGCACCCTTTTTTCCAGTCCAAATGGAAGCTTCCTTGCTCCACGGGGGAGCAAAGCTTCAGTGAGCTTCAGGCTCTAGCCCATAACGACCCACTAATTCAACACTTATGACAAGCGTTCGCAAAAACCCGATGGGCCCAACGAGGCTGGGGAAAGGCTGAGAGTGCTCTCTATCTTTCTCTAAGCTTTCTCTCTTAGGCATTTTCTTTCCCTCTCTCAACTTCATTTTTCCAAAAAATTGAAAGAATTCGCCCAAATCCAGCGAACACGACTTACACGTAACTGGGGCATGTCATGAAGCAGTTTGGCACCTGGCTCATTTGACTCCGGGCGCGTGTCCAAGTTTCTACGCTCATAATTTGACTGGACCAAGACGCAACTCCCATTCAATCAGCGTCGAAAGATGACTTTGTGTAAATTCTTTCAGCAGGGCAACTGCAAATTCGGCAGTACGGTTTATTTCTATTCTGTGGGCTGCTTTGTCCTCCTTCTGATCACACTGACTTGTCCATAGATAGTTGCCGATTCGAACATGTAAATCCAAACAATCGAAATCAACCCTCGAACCGCTTCGGAGCTCTTGGAGGAGGGAGCAATCAAAACCCAGCTGGTACGAAACACGATAGGTGTTGATACACGGGACAGGAATTGACGACTCAGCAGACAAATACAACATTACTACCGACACCATCGAAAAGGATTTGACGAACGAGGTTCCGCAATGGATCCTCTCAGCCTATGCGCCAGGGCGAGATGCTCCTGGTCAGCTCTTTGGCGGATACCCGCGCGAACAGAGTTTTGAAGAGCTGCGGCTACATTTCATGATGGGGAAAGCGTCGGGGAACGAACAGCAAGCTGTGAGCGCCCATTCAATTGGTCTCTACGCGACCGTCCAGACTGACCTATATTCGACCTTAGCTTAACGAAGCACAAGAGCTATATGCGCAGGCACAACAACAAATGCAGACCGCTCTCCGCGATGTTAAAGGGGCAATTCAATTTATCGTAGGCGAAGAAAACAACCACCCGAATCGGCACGATATTTGCAAACAGGGAACGCAAGGAGCCCCCTTTGGCGAATTTCTTGTTGGGAAGCGACCCAAATCGACAATCGCTGATACTGGCGCTCAGCCAACCCCGTTCGGATCCAACAACAACAATCCTTCAAGTCCTTTTGGTGGCGGCGCATCGACCGGTGGAAGCGCCTTTGGGCAGCCATCGACTCTCGGCGCGAAACCAAGCGCGTTTGGTGCACCGTCCTTTGGTCAACCATCGCAGCCAGCACAAGGAGGAGGCTCGGTCTTTGGTCAGCCATCGCAACCTTCAGCGTTCGGACAACCATCACAGTTGGGACAAACCGCCTCGGCATTCGGCAAGCCAGCGCAAACCTCAACCTTTGGCCAGCCGTCACAGCCAGGATCTGCTTTTGGCCAAACTTCAGCTTTAGGCGCAAAGCCCAACCCGTTTGGCACACCAGCCTTTGGACAACCTTCGCAACCAAATGCACAAGGCAGTGTCTTCGGCCAACCGTCACAACCAAATACGCAAGGCAGCGCATTCGGTCAACCGTCACAGCTAAACGTGCAGGGCAGTGCCTTTGGCCAAGCCAGCCAGCTTGGACAGAAACCGAGTCCCTTCGGAGCACCAAGTGGAACGAACAACAGCTCTAGCCCATTCGGTGCCGTCGCAAATAACAATAATGCCCCTGCAGCGAACCCCTTTGGTGCTCCAAGTGGTAGTGCGACAACCAGTCAGCCTGCCAATCCTTTCGGATCCAACAATAATAACCAGAACAATGCCCCGGCGAATCCGTTTGGACAGCCTTCACAGCCTGCTCAGGGAAGCTCGCCATTTGGCCAACCTTCAAACGCTGTCGCACCAGCAACGTCAACCCCATTCGGTGCATCTAACGCGACCTCGAATCAACCTACAAACAGTCCATTTGGCCAGCCTTCACAGACTCAGTCAAATGGCTTTGCATCGCAGAATAACCAACCACCAGCGAGCAATCCATTTGGTCAACCCTCGCAGCAGAAACCAGCGAATCCTTTTGGCCAACCCTCCAACGCTGCACCAGCTGCCGCGAACCCGTTTGCTACAACACAGGCTCAAAAACCAGCAGCAGCAGCAGCCACTTCGACAGGCCCATATCCACCGAACAGCAGTCGACAGCATCCGCCAATTGAGAGCTATAGCTCAAAAGGCATGGATGGACGGCTATTAATGTTCAAGGGCAAATCAGTCATTTACAAGGACGGCAAACCCGGAATCCGAGAATTTGATGGGACATGGCGACGGATTTGGTTCCCAGATGGTCCTCCTGCATTCTCAGCGGATACAGAATTGCCCCCTGAGATGTACGACGACAAGTCCAAGGCTCAGTGGATGGCCTTCGCACAGACTGGAACCTTTGAGGGTGGCCTGGTGCCCGAACTACCGCCTCCGCGAGAATGTACACTATGGGACTTCTAGCCAAGGAGTCAAGTCGAGTCAGTTCACAACTTGTTTTATATATGATGTGGAGATGAAGAGTCGGGGATGAATAGATGGCGTTAGACGATTCAGGAGAATGCATTAATTGGCGTTGTGTACAATCATTGGGGATGCTTGGATGCATAATCTAGACAGTAAAAGAAACAATTTCACGAGATAAGCAAAGTGAAGGATGGTATCAGATTCAGTACATTTTTATTAAGTTGCTGTGTGGTTTTGATACAGCAGGCTCCACTTCAAGTGATGAAATGACATAAGAGTTTATCGAATGCTAGAGATCTCACAAAGACTGTCCACAACAAATCAACAAAGCTCATTAGTGAAATCATCTCAAGATATTTGCTTGGTGTTTGCCTTGTAGCACTAACTACCAGGGCAGCTCTCGGGTACAGACGCGCTAGTCCGGGAGCACTTAAGCGCTTTCATAATCAGAGCCATTGATTGGCTTGAGCGGTAGAATAGTATCTTTGTACCTCCTCCAGGTTGACTTCATCAGCTTGCAGCTGTGAGAATCCACTTTCTGATGAATCATCCGGCGATGCAAACGCAGGCTTGAGCCACGATATTCATGAAGGTCATGAGCGACAGTTTATAAGAACGACTCATCTCTCTCTTGAAATTCTCACCAAGCCCAAAATTGCACTCAATTTAGCGCACAAAACCAGAAGTTTACCACGCACACAAAGACACCCAACCATGGTCTCTTTACCACCCTTCGCACCATTCCCCCAGTCATCATGGCGACAGCATCTCTCCTCCAGCGAATGGAATACACTTCTGCAATCCTGGACATCTATTTGCCGTGCCATTTCGTCCCTGTCTGAACAGGACATCAAGACAGCCCTGGCGCGCGACGAATCCATTGCAACATTCCTAGTCTCCTTCGCAGAGGAGACAGCAGAGGCAGGCTTCACAATACTAGACTCTCACTCGACAACACTACCAAAAGCTGTATTTCAGCTCGTATCGAGAGTCTTCACTGTATCTCCACCTCCTCAACTATTCGATTATGCGTTCTTGGCAAATATCGCAAGAATATTCCCCAGGAAAGCTACTGCCCCTCTCATTGCACGGCTCTTTCAGCGACATGCTGCTGCGCTTGAGGCTGCATTGACTGCCCTGAAGAAGCAACTTATACCCCAGTTAGAGGCTGGTATCAAGGGTGATTTGAAGAGCGTTGAAGCTCGCCTGATACGACTGAATTATCTTCTACATGCTTCGTCGGATACCTGCACTTTATTCCTTGCGGGATCTGACTTTCTCGATGGCCTCATCGTGTGCTTCCGCGTCATGAACCCTCCTCTGCGCAAAGTGATATTGACCACGACGTATCTATGTCTGGTTGGGTTAATAGATACTGAACCAGCCAAATGGTCGATGCTGAGTGATCAACTATACGCCCTCAAGGAAGCGGCTGATGCTCACAAGGCTGGCCCTCTCAATGTCAACGACTCACTTGTCCCTGAGCTCATCACCAACACCCCCCTCTTGAAGGTACTACTACGGAGGGCGGAGGATACCGGCGCGGCGACCGAAAATTTCAAGAAGCGAATTACGGCCTTGGAGGGCTACAGAAAGGGAACCATGGTCCGTCCTAAACGACTTATAAGAAGGAGATTGGATAAAGGTAAAGGCAAAATAACACAGCAAGAAGTGAATGCCGACATTCATGTTCATAAAATGAGCCAAATCACTCAGGTTCAGGATTTATTTCCCGATTTAGGATCCGGCTTTGTGTCCAAATGTCTCGATGAATACGGAGAGGACGTGGAGCAGGTTGTTGCCAATTTGCTAAGTGAGACTCTACCGCCTCACTTGGCTAATGCTGACCGCAGTGAGTCCTTGTACGTTATAATCTTCCTATTCTCAAATCGCGATTATTTGTTAATCCATCATTAGGTCATCACACCCTGAAGCAGGACACACAGAGCTTGCACCGCGATCTACTCCGCCCCAGGTTCCCACACGACACAATGTTTTTGACGACGATGATTTCGACCGCCTTGCCATGGACGTTTCTAAGGTTTCATTTGGAAAGAAACCAGGCAAGAACGCCGATGAAATGCTCAAAGATAAAGCAACCGCGCCTAACAAATCGGCCATTCTATCTGCCCTCGCGGCATTCGATTCTGATGATGACGAACGTGATGATACTTACGATGCTGACGATGTGGGTGGCACCGTTGACGCCTCCAACCAGGAAGCCGATGCGGCGAGTGACAGCAACGAGGAGGCATTGTTCCGTGCGTACCAGATGGACTCAAAGCTGTTCGACCGTGATGCTGGCACAAGGCGAGGTAACCCGCGAGCCAAACTGCGGGAAGAAACTGGAATGACAGATGAAGCCATAGAGGGATGGGCCCTTATCTTGGTCAGGAACCCCCAACAGAAGCGACGGTTAGAGGCCAAGTATGCCTTTAGTGGACAACAAGCGCAACTAGAACGCACATCTTGGCGAGCATCTCCAGCTGGCTCGGGAGAAGAAGGAAGCGAACCTGACGGTGGATCATCGAGGGGTGGCAGAGGGGGTGGTCGAGGACGAGGACGGGGGCGAGGTCGGGGAAGAGGCGGCAATGTTGCGGGGCCTACAGGCGAGAAAGAGACGGAAAGTGCTAGGAAGAACAAGGAAGCAAATAAGGGGTCTCGGGCGAACCACAATAGACGCGATGCTCGAGCAAAGAAGATGGCACGAGGAGGTTTCGCTGGCTGATCAATCACCAGTTCTCTGCTTCTTCCATCTATCTGAACCCGGCGCAGCAGCTAGACAAGACGTTCTTCTCTTTCGAGCCTGAGTTGGTGCAGTTGCTTCTGGCCCATACAGATCACCAAGATCCAGCTCTGTAGCATAGGGGCTCTTCATATCGGCTATCATGGGAGTGCCAGGATAACCACTGGGCCCTGCTGGAGAGACAATGCCGCTGAGAGAAGCCAGAGTCTCTTCGATGCCCGAATAGCGGTGGTAATCCTTTGGTGTAGCTAGCTCTGAGACAGCCTCAATAGAGGTCAGATCCTGGTCGCCATCACCTGTACCCATTATCATGCTTTGGAGCGACATCCGCGAGCTCCTCCTGCTACTATTGAGGTATACCCGTAGATCGAAGCATTGACGACATGATGGGTGTAACGGAAAGCAGTTTGCTTCATCACGATGCTGCGGAAGTTGAGGGCGTGACTGCTGCCCACACTTTTCCTGGATATCGTCGAAAATGTCTGCGATGGGAGTGAAGTAGGTGACACGTTGTCCGGGCCCCCAATAGTTATTGCGACCCCAGACTTGACCGATTAGACCATGTGTATTGGCGTCAACAACTCCAGCACCACTGTCGCCGTTAACACCAATGCCTCCACGTATCCAGGCATCCTCATCCTCTTGCGGCCATGGTTCCTCGATAAACCATTCTCTCGTAGCCTTCTGCGTCTGGTTCTCCACCCCAGAGACATACGCAGGGATCTCGCAAATCTGACCGCGCTGATAACCAGATGTTCGACCGCTAGACAGAACATCTGCACCTGGCACAATAGCGGTTGTAGTAGCCACGGTTGGTTCCTGAGTTGGAGGCTGGGTTTCTGAAGGGAATTTGCGAAGGATATTTGCTTGTGAAGTACGAGCACCGATGAGAGCCCAGTCTGTTACGACAAGGGGCTTATCCATATCACACTCATCCCAATAAGGATCATGCGAAATTCTCGTTGTCTTGAGGTTCAGACCTGACGTGACCTCGAGCTTACCGAGCCTGAAGTTCGTCTCCTGGGCCATGGCATCATGCCCCTCGTCTATGCATCGCTTGCGATCTTGGGAAGATGGATGCTCAATCTCCACTTGAGCGAGCTGTTGGTAGGCCTCCATGAAGGGATGAAAGTTGCCCAACCAATAACTCCCACCACCGACGGTGATGCAAGGACCAAGAGTAGCAGTGCTATCTTCAAATACCCCATTTCCTGTAACACCGATACTGTCACCCATGCAAGGATCGCGGAAGAAGTAGGGGTTTCTCGCGGCACAGATATCGTCCTTGTGATCTTTGCCTAGGCCACGAGCCCAGGTAACGGTGCGGTTAATCTCCCCTTGGGTAAAAGCGAACGTGACTAGCTTGGAAAAGTTGCTGGGGATAAGATCTTGAACGTGGCTAACAATGATGATCTTTCGAGCACGAGAAATAGATTTTGGAGCCATGATGCAAATTCGCTTCATCTGTGGGGATTTGCCTCGAGTGACAGTGACTACGTGACGAGGCCCAACCCAGATAGGCAGATATTGGGAAAGAAATGGAAGAATGGCGTGTTCGAAGACTAGAGGAAAGCTCGTTATTTCTATACACCGTGAGGCTCGCCCTCTGATAAGGTCTGTTGGACTTTCTGCACTTCTAGGAGTGCCTTTGATAGTCAGTCTGTGAGCTATCAAGAGAAGAGAGACTTGATGGCCTTACCAGCATTCTTTCTAGCTCGCTTCTCAACGACGACCTGTAGGCGATCTTGGCATTGATGCTTCGTCTTAACCACATCCATGGACATATCTGTGTCATGATCTCTGTTCTTTCTTTTGAGAGACGCAAGAGTAGTGGTGGGCGTTCCACTCGACGATGACCTGTTGCCCGTCTCCATGCTAGTATTAATCTTTGCTGGAAGCTCCCATTCCTTTGCATCATCTCTACCATCCTCGGGGTGAGCCATGGCTATGTGGGACTGAAGAAGGCGAATACTTTGGAATGTCGTCTCTGTGCAACCGGGCGATGGACAAATGACAAGATGTTTGACTTTGACATGGTAGATAAGTCCGTCCCTGGTGGAAAAGCTCGGCTGGTCACAGCCAGCCCAGTTACACAGATAGGTGTGACAAGATTTGACGTGGGACTTGAGGTCCAAGTCAGACGAGAAAGCTCGTTGGCATTGAGGGCCAAGGCAGACGAAAGAAGGCGTCGAATTATCAGTGCTGTTAGTTCGCCCACCTCGACTTAGCGGACTCGGACCTCTTGAGCGACCTCTACCGTTACGGACGGTCATCGCATCACTGAATTCGGTCGGAACAGAGGAGAAAATGGAACCAGTAGAAGAAGTATCAGCACTGATGGTAGAAATTGTACTCATCTCTCGCATATCGCTTTCACCAGCCCAATTGGTACAAGGCTCCAGGCCCAGGTCCAACCTGGCTGGTGATGCAGACCGATAGCAGTCAATATTAAAATCGGAATGAATTGATTGAATTGGCTGCTGAAAAAAATCAAAAGACATGAGACGGGGAGAGGCAGTAGTCTTTGACACCGACAAAGCAATTGAAGCCAGTGTCGTGGGAGGTATCGATACTGCCTGAGCGGTCCGAGGCTGGACTGTGGGGCCGTGAGGATGGCCGGGAACGTGGTAAATCAACGGCCCCGCGGTGGTCCTTGCGCCTGAGGTTGTTCATTGCGTGAGTTCATTAACTTACAATGGCTTTGTGAGGCTGCAATTGAGAAAAAAAAAAGGACAAAGTAATTTTTGAGGGGTCAAACAAGGAATGGAGAAAATGCAAAACATTCGAAACTGGGGCCTTCCTTGGTCATAGGTGACTGTGGTTGCCTGAAGAAATCTGGCGGCCTCTGCAGAGGTGGGCGAACCACTCATTCTCTGAAAAGAAGTACCCTTTTTGTAAGCAAGTATAAGTGGTAAGGCTGATTGTTGATGCAGAACACACAAAGGGGGGGCTGAAGAACTTGGGTCCAAGTGAACTACATGGAAACATGAAAATGAGGCCCAAGTGACCACCGGTATTGATGGCCGATATTGTCATAAACATGCTGGACTTGTTGATTGCTCTACACTTTTGTTTCTCTTTCTCCTTTTCACCCGAGGTACGTTAGGCGGACTGGCGATACCTAGGACTTTTTGGCCCCCAACTGTGTTCAATCAACCCCTCACGATTGGGGATAGGCCCGTAGTTTCATGTTTCTTCATGGCGCAGTGCAGGGTTATGCGTCGCACCGTAAGAGTTGCTGATCTTTCCTATCATTCACTGAATTACTGTTCTTGATTACTTGTCTCACAATATTCACCTCTTTGTTGTATCTGAAGTGTCTTGCAATTGGAAGTTGTTTGAAAAAAAAAAAAAAAAAGAAGAAAAAAAAAAGAAACCCATCCTAGAATTATAGATGACTTGACCATGCTTCCTTTCTGTAGACAGGATATGTAGACGTAAGGTAGCTATCATTATTCAATTCGAGCAGTAAGATAAGTAGGTATCTACGTAGCAGGTACTGGGCTAGATTTCTGAAATATTTCAGATTAAATAAGGGAAGTATCCTATATCACATATTACCTCCCTCATGCAGTGTCCATCAAGAGGAGGGCGATGGGCATTCAAGAGTCGAACCTGCCAAAATGTCACTAAACAAGTGCCTTGAATCTTGACCTCCCTCTATCGATCGCGCACTCTCTATCAACGGCTTTATTGTCTTGAGTCATCATTGTATTGGGTACACTTCCAGTCAAGCCGAACATTGATCAGTCGCATTGATATTTCTTGTAAGCTTATTGTGTTGCAACGACTGTCTGATTTTAAGAGAAGAAAAAGGCAAGCTTTGCCGACTTACCGAACCGTACAAGCAACACATACCAAAACGTTAGCCGGAACCATATGATCCATAATGAAATCATATTCGACTTCGAATTCGCATACTCCGGCCTTATATAGGCAGCTTCCCAAGAAATCCTTTCGCCTGATCCAGTTACTCCCCGGCTCTTGGAATGATCCGCTTGACACGGAGCTCTTGGGACCATTTGTGTATCTTAGGCCAGTAATCAGTATACGACAAAGCTTTCCGCTCTTGATGGCCAAACCCCTAACTATGTTGCCTTATTCTACACTTGGGGGAATCCTCAGACGCCAAGAAAAACCACTGCCAATGGGCTCATCCAATGGATCACGACAAATCTCGATCTTCCGTTGAGAACTTTGCGCGCAGGACAAAGAGAGGAAACCGTCACCGTTGTGGGCCGACGTTTGTGCATCAACCAGAACGACCAAATGGAGAAGAGTCGCCAAGTTAGCCTCATGCATCAGATATTCCACCATGCCGCCTGTGTCTATGTATATATTGGCGACCTACTCGACCGAGGACCTGGACATGGAGGCACTTGGAGGAACGCGGGAGTTCAGACCCCTTTTAATTCTCGACGGATACAGGCAAAGCCTAGGAGGAGATCTCGTCTGACCTCAGGGAGCTTGAAACAGAAAATAGTGTACAGTTATCCATTCATCAAAAGTGTCAATGCATCCTTGGGCTACTAACAGTACCTCTAAACCACCCCTTCTCCGCCAACTGAAGATCATGAACTTATTCATTTTCCCCCCTTGATCGTGAAAACTCTGAACAATGTCCACTGCAGTATGAGTGGCACAGTCCTGGAGGGGAACACTTTACAAAGATCGAAAACTGCCTTAAGGTAACCTCACAGTTATGTTCCACGATCAAGCGTGTATCTAAACCTATCGCTCCAAAAATTGGCCAATCTGATCGATGTAATCGAAGGGTTAGAAGCTGTTTACTCTGAGCTTTTTTCGAGTGCTTGGGAGAAAAATTACCACAGGGAATCAATGGGTCGTGTGTTATACTTCGGGGCCGTCTTGACCAACGAAAATGGTGATGAAGCTACCTCACTGTTGCCCAAGGATGGCCCTGACTTGGCCATCCTCGTCTATCTTCTTTCGGAATGTTCTGATGGCGACGTTCTTCATACATCGGGCAACTTAAGGGAGAAATACGCGCAAAAGACGGCCTCCGACGCTGTTCAATTTGCTTGCCAGCATTGTCAGACCCAACAGCACTGGTACTTGATGCAAAGTCCATCTGGAAGGACAAGAAAATCATTCAGAAGTACTCGACTGCTCTCGAAATAGCGCATAGCAACTACATTCTCTTGACCAGCGAAGGGACTTTGGCATTAGGACCGCCTAACACAAGAGTTGGTGACCAAACATCAATTATCAGCGGCGGGCTGTGCCCCTATATACTGCGCCGCAATACGAAGACACAGCACCTGGAGCGTGCTGCTTTCGATCTCGTTGAGGATTGTGTCCTTGATCGGACTCCACCTCGGGAACCTGAAGAACTGGAGACAGTGTTCTTGGCGTAGACAGATGGCATTGTTTTAGCACGAGCAGAATTATCAAGTGATAGAAGGAAAGAATTGTGCGGGGACCATAAAGAAGCTCAGTCAATGTTAGGATACCCTATTTACTACAATGCTCAACTTTGAATTGCCCAAATCATTATGGGTTATGATAATTATGCTCTAAACCACTTCTACTCCTCCACTACTGTCTTCATTATAGTGTAAGCCAACTCCATTATAACCATCATGACGCCGTTCATAAACCTTTGTAAAGTTCCTCGACCACATCACTGAGCATTCTTAGCCCGTAGAATTTGGCCACCCTCTTCATAACTCCGAGTTTCTTGCTCACGTCTTGCCGTGACACAATTTCCTTCCACTCTCCACTGCAGGTACAGTGTTCCATGAAGTCGTTCAGTCTCAGTGCACCGCACCGGGCACATTTGAGATCCTGCGTTGTCCATTCCACAATCCAGCTCTCTACTATGCCCAATAATCGCTCTTCTATGGCGACACGGTCGAACTCGGTGCCACAGAAGCCGCAGCGCCAAGCAGCACCTTCGCCAAAGAGATCTTCGTCTCTGCATAGGTCTAGATCTCGCATCATAGTGCAGCTGTCACAAGATATCTGAGGAAGACGAAGGCTTTCTGATGGGTTTGTGAAGGTACCGTCTTTCGAGAACTCGCGCACCTCGAACAAGGCTAGAAGCTCTTTTCGAAGCAATCGAGCTTCAAGTGTGATGTTTTTGTCAAGCGATAGAACTTGCATGAGTGACTTGACAAGCTCGAGGATAGGATTTCGAGGGTTGAGGTGTGAGCCGGGAAGGACGGGGAATGTGTAGTCCTGTGCAAGCTCTGGATGAAGTAGCTCACGCTTCTGCTTGTTGAGGAGGCCAATGATGTCCTTCTTCAGCGGTTTCTCGAATGCCTTGCCTAATAGAATCTGACCTTCATGATCCTCCAGGCCCTTGCTTGGTAGCTGTGTCAGACGTGGTGTAGCATCTGGATCGCCGTTATGAGGCCGCTTGAGTTGATGCATGAGCTGGATGAACTCAATCACCCAGTCCTGAAATGTGGACTGTAGTCGAACAGGCAAGAACGTTGCCATCTGCCAGTGCATGACAGTTTCGAGGTTCTGTTCTTCGGCTTCAATAACCTCCTGACAGGCCTTGCCTCCGTAGTTGAACTCATCGTACCATACAAGATAGTCCCAATACTCCTTAATCTCCAAGTCGATAAAGTGAAAGAGTGGCTTGCTCTTGATCGACTTAATGATATACTCGCTATACGCATATGCGTTGCCGACCTCGGCCTTTGTGGTTTGGAGAATAAGACGGTTGGCGTTGGCAAAAATGACCTGAGATCCCACTCGACGAAAGTCAGCCATGAGCTGCTGGAAGGCCTTACGAGACATCATCTGCACATAGTAGTGCAGGGCTCGATCGTACATGAAAGAGTCGGGGTTCTCAACCCAGCGAACAAGGTGTTGCACGAGAACATCGGCCATGGTACTTCCACGACAAGCTTCGGTCCACCACGCCTTCACCATCTCACGCAGCACCTGAACGCCAGCGTTGGCAAAGGCGTTCTCGGATGCAAGTGTCTCTGAGTCGTCAGCAGCGGGATTGAACGAGACGGAGTCGGCACCCTCAAGCTCGTTGATAAGAGATGAGGTCAGGATAGTGTTGATAGCCAGATTTCTGACATCTATGTCGATACACACAGACGAGAAGGTTCCTGGATTGTTGACATTTGGCATTTTGACTGTGTCGAGAGGGCCAAGAAGATCGTCCTTTTCATACCCAGCATGGTCAGGGCGAGCATCGGGAGACCACCAAAGCACGACTCCATTGGCTTGAAGGCGTCGGGCATAGGCAACATCGATCAAGAATCGGGGATCGTCTCGTTCCAAATTACACAGAGGCACATCACCGTAACGAGCCAAAGCGGTAAGGTGTAGAATCCAGGATCCAAGGCCAAGATAATGGCCAACAAGTCGCTTGGCGATGACAGATTGCCACCCCAGAGGAGGTAGAGAGCTATCCGCCACATCGTATTTCAAGGGGAGGACTGGGAATTCTCCTAAGATAGGGACATCATGAATGAGCAGCTTACGCTGAGACGACTGGATGACCATCATCTGTGGTCGTGGCTCGTCCTTGCGCATCTTCTTGACAACATCACCTATCTCCAAGTGAGCCTTGCGTCGGGTCGTCACTTGGGTGATCTTGATGTGGAGTTTCTCCTGGTAGGTAAAACAATCCTGCCAGTTGGTACCAGCTGCTTCCGCATGCCGTCTAGCGAGCATCTCCGAATACATTTTGGAGATATTGGGAAGATCTTGACCGGAGTCCTTGTTCTTCTGCAGAATAACGACGTGAGCTTGGTCATTGGTGGTAGAGAAGATACCAAAAATCTGTCGTTCTCCAGTTGCAATGTGAGAAACGTAAATGTAAGCCAGTGGTGACGTCTCGAGATACGTTCGTGTCTTGGCTGGTCGCTTCAGACCAGCCAGATCAAAGCCTTGCTCAAGACCCTTTCCCAGCACAGCATGTTGTGCTGCGTCAATGGTACACTGATTTCCAAGACGCAAGACAGCTCGGATGTTCAGGGGTACTTGCTTCTCATACACACCCTCAACACTAGGATGATTGAAGAGTAGGGAGAACTTTTCGCTCTCGTTGAAATAAACATCTTCCGATACAGTCAACTTGAAGAGATGGCTTGATGGATGACCATTGGGAAGAGTGTAATTGACCTGTTCGACTTTCACAGCCTTCCACTTCAACATCGGGAAGATCCTTACTCTTGAGGTTAAGGAAGACTTGTCGAGGAACATTGACCTTAAGCGTATGAATCTTGGCATCGATTAGGACATATGCCATGACAATACCAGGAGTCTCAGTCGCTTTGAGGTGTAAGACCTGCCAGTTACTCATGTAAGTAGTGTGCGCCTGCTTCATGAATGTTTGCTGAAGATTGTTGACTGCGCCGCCTCTTCGGTCACCAAACAATTGCCGTCGACGGATTCTGGCTTGCTTCTGCAACTTCCACTTCTTCTTCTGGTACATCAAGAATGCTTCATAGTTCTCCGAAGCACTTGGCATAACTTCAGGAAGTGCAGACATGGGATCGGGGTTCTCTGCTGGCTCAGGAGACTTGCGCTTCTGAACCGTCGTTGCAGCCTGAGAGGATGCAATGACTGCGTTGACTTGCTTGGGCTTCAAAAGCTTGCTACCAAAATCTTCTACATCATCCAGTCGAGGACCATTAATGTTGGTGATGTCTTCCAGTGGACTCTTTTTGAAAAGATCAGTGAGCTTCTTCTGCTTCAGCTTGTCGTCCTTGATGTTGATCCTCCTTTGAAGCCAGTCAGGATGTGGCACTCGAGGTACAGGGTTGCGGACCTTTTGGAGAGCCGCAGGAATGGTGATCAGCTTCTGGATAACAGAGCCCAATCGCTCCAGGTAATAATCCCAGTCAAGCAGTGCACGAGGATCAGTGTCGGTGGGCTCCTCCTTCAACCACTTCCTCAGATATGTACGCTTGACAGATTCCTCTGCAGAGAAGATAGCCACCGGAACAGCTCGTTCTGTAACGGGTGCATTTTTGGGTCGAGCGCAGATGATGAACTTACAGTTCAGTCCTTTGTCCTTTACCATCTGCTCCCCTAAGAAATCTGCCAAACGCTTGGCAGTTGTGATACTGGTTGACTTCTGGTTTCCGTACTCCTCCAGTGTTTTGGACATGCTTCGATTCTCAGAAATGAGTTCCATCAACTCCTCGTCTGCCAATGTTGTGCCCTTGCTGTGCAGAACATCCAGCCAACGGTTGGCAACCTTGGCAACGGCCCCATAACATTCGGCCAGCGTTTCACCTTCGAGGAAAAACTTGAAAATCTGTTGCTGGAAGATCTTGATGAGCTTGAGCTCACCACGACGTTTCACCTCAAAACCTTTCAACTCAGCAAGACTGCCGTCATCGTTGAAGACAGCATAACGCTTCTTCAAGTTTTTGTCTTCTTCTTTCGATGTGGGCAGAACCATGGCTTTGTATGGACCATCGACTTCGAAAAAAATGGAGTTGTCGCTGTGTGTTTCGTACTTGAGGGTCTTCTTATCAACGAGTGTCTGGTATTGATGGTTGGTGAATTTTGCATGGACGTGGTGGTTAAGCATAACACAGGGATATGAGATGTTGAGTTTCTTGCCGCCCTTGAGTTTGAAGGAGAAGTTCTCGGGGAAAGTTGCGGGAAGCATGCACCAGATACCGTCGGTATCCAATTCCAGAGGTCGTCCCAGCCGTTCTACCAGTTGTCGAGCCATTTGAATAATGTGAGCACCCGTCAAACAAGTGACGCCAGCCATTTCGAGTGAGTACCAACGAGATCCCTTTCTCATCACATATCCGTAGAATGAGTTTAAAATAACCTTGTGCGCCAATTGCAGCGAGTCGTAGAGAATAATCATCTTCTTGGCAGCGTCAACCTCGCTCTGAGCAGCACCAGCAGACTGCAAGGATGACGTCTTTCCCTTCCAAACCTTGGCTTTGCCCTTGTAGTCATATCGACGATCACGGAAGTCTCGTACAGTGTTGATATAAAAGGGGTTTTCTCTTTGGCAAATGATTGCCTCTCGCACAATAGTTGTTGAATCATGGATTTTGTGGTAGACCTTCTGAGAATATAGTTGAAGACGTTTTCGTACAAGATTGGCTTGCTCATCGGCACTGAGTTCCTGGAAGGTTCTCATAGGAGAACTGGGATATTTACCAGGGAACTTCTCGTTCTGAAGTGCATTTTTAATCATGTTATACTCATCTCGTTTTGGGGGCAAGTATTCTCCTCGCCAAGCCCAAGGTAACCTTCTATCGCATGTCTTTCCTGGTCGATTGAAGTCGCAGGCAGCACAGTCGGACTCTTGAATCATAGAGTCAGGCTGCAATCGGTTGGTTGTCATGATGTTGGGGTACATCGATGCGACATCAAGATGGTAAATCAGGGGTTTTTCGTTACGGTTCGGCGTTTCTTTGAGCTTGTTCAACCTCTCGACGATCTGAGCCTTAACTTCTTCGTAGTTCTCTACATCATCAAAGTTCTTCTTCTCCTCAACTGTGATTACGAATTTGAGGGCAGCATCTAAATCGCCGAGGAGCTCGTCAATAGCTCCAGGGTCGACAGCAAAATCCACCGGGATATCAGCTCGAAAGACTCCTGCTTCGATACTTTCAACGTGACCGCCGACGTAGGTCTCTGAATCGAGGAGATGTCCGTCCCAGAAGGCCTCCTTTGGTGTGATATACTTGTTCGGAAGTACAATTTCTCGTTGATATGCTTGCACCATCAGCAGCATCTCGCAGAGTGTACCAGTTCCCTTTCTCAATACTTCATCACCACTCAAAGGTAGAATCGTACAAAGTGAGAAAATGAAAGGGTGGACATATTTCATGTACAGATAATATGTTGCAACGGCATCGGAGACGGAGTATTCAGCGAGTGTTTGAGGTCGCTCAGTCGCGTATGGTGTCATCAATTCGGGATCCAGCTCGTCTGGGTCGTATCCGAGCTTCGCGACAGTGACGGCTTTCAGACCGCGAGATCCTTGAGGCAGATACGAATCTCGGTTGACCCAATGGAAGCAGTCCATGTGCACACTGTAGTTACACTTGTACTGATCCTCGTTGTCCTTCTTCCATCCAATCTCTTGATACATATCAATTCCATTGATGCTAGCCCGTGCTTCCACAAAGGGCCAATCGAAAAAGTCACCGTTGTAAGTCGCAATGACGGTAGGTCGTGCCTCCTTGATGTGCAGGAAGAATCTCTCGATGACAGCCTTTTCATCAGGTTCGTTGAAAATCATAAAGGGGCCCGGGTATTCTGGTTTGGGTGTGTAGTCGAAGTCGCCAATGTCTTCTGAAAGGATTTGGCGGTTGGTAATTAAGAACCCTTGGCCATCGATCATGTAAGAAATCATGATAATCTGATCGGTGGCAGCATCGGGGAATTTGAGAGGCAGCTTTGATGTTTCAATATCATAAGCCATTACTACAGGTTCAGCCGGCAACGACCTCTCTTCGTTTGGGTAAATTTTGGTGACTCCATGTTTGGCTTCAACAAAGTACCACTTTCCGGCTCGTATATCTGGGTGTCCAGGTCAGTAGGTGACTGGCAAGGGTTCAAGGCAGAAATAAGGAATGTATAGAAGCAATAATCAGGGCAATGGTGAATAGTGGTCTCATAGCCCTTGAGGGCTCTGAAGTAGCAAATACTTGGTTGCAAACATCATGTAAAGCTTGTAGAAGAGTGTGGACAAGGATTGATCATACCTAAATCTATCATTACTCGTACATGGTATGGTACATCATATTCTCTTATATCGACGATAAAGTCGCTCGCATCGGAAAGGGCAGTATTCATATTTCGGTCGTCATCTCGTGAATCATCAAAAAGGTCGAAGTCGCCATTCGAGCTGTTTCGTGTTAGCTTGATCCTGCCAAGGATCAGTTGAGCACTTACGTTGCCACCTCGGCGTAGGCATCCATAGCATTCATATTCTTCTTGTTCTTTTCCGCAATAGGCATGATATCTTTTCTCGCAACCATGAGGTCATTGACATTGGCAAACCTCAACTCCAGAAATGTCCTTCGGTAGCCGAGCAAGTGGTTGGGCATATTGAGATCGTCTTTCTCAACTCTTCGAATCGACTTGACGACACCACCTCCGGCAACCCTCTTGACCCATTCCTCAACCTCAGACTCTCGTCCTTTCTTGACAGCGATCAAGAAGTATGGGTCAAATTCCACAGTAGCTTTGAAGGTCGAGCCGTCTTCTTCGATGAAATAGCAGTCGACAGCGGCTCGACCACCCGGTATCCGTTCGTCCTCGATCGATGTGGGTTGAATGTTGACTAGCCAGCCTTCTCTCTTCTTTCCGCTCTCATAACGCGCAAAGCCCATATTCTCGTCAATGCTGTGTGCTAGCCGTGTCCGCTCCCATTTCTCGTCTGCCGACGTGGCCTCGTTCCTGGACGAGGCCGCGAATGTGCGTGTTCGGTTACCATGGTAGGCAACTTTGCCTCCTCGACGGAAGCCCTTCTGAGGGCGACGAAGACTTGTGTTAGGCATTGAGTGTTCTGGGGGGGCTCCCCAAAAGGAGTGTGGTTTAACAAGCAGTTGACGATGTCAGGTAGCAGAGATTCGACATGGAGAGAGAGAAATTGCACAAGAGCAGTTAAAACAACACAGAAGAAAAAAAGTAATTGAGAAAAAAAGTTGTTTGCAAAGTCAACACTGAGCGGAGTGTATCTGTGGGAACAAAGTAAATGAAGGGCGTCCCTAAAGCCTGGACCGAGATTGGATAAATTGGAAGCGTGAGACGCGTTTAGACACGCCCTCGCGACGCGACTGCACCCCACTTTACTTTAATGGACTTTCGACAGAGCAACGAAGCGTGCACGGGCCATCAAGGATCCCGATGCAAGCCTTGCTTGTCAAGCGTCATCGGTCTTATCCCACGTGCTTCTAAAGAAAGTCGATATTTGGCTGTGCGGTCTTGTTCATGACACCAATTGCGTCGCAATTATAGCCAGGAATGGCTTCAAATCCACAGGATGGGCAATCGATGCCCGGCGATAAGACCCTGCATGTCTGGTCGAAACCCATAGAGCAAAACGAAGCTACTACAGTCAACGGCGAACATGGAGCGACACCGACGAATAATAGGCCAACTATTTCAGAGGCCGTTTCTATGATCAAGAAGGATGATTTTACGAATGTTGCAAATACTCCTTGTGCTCGACAAGGTTTCATCACAGGAATAGCATCTGGTGCCGGTATTGGAGGATTGAGGTTCGTCCTCAAAGGTGAGTGGACAATGTTGAACTTTCTAGTTTAAGGCATGGTCTAAAAGGAGTGAAGGGAACCCCGGTAGCGCTGCGAACTGGGCTGTTGGAATGTTTGTGCTTGGAAGCATGGCATCATACGAATGGTGCCAGTACCTACGCCGCGAGGAACGTCGACAAATGAAACGACACATTGAGGTGGTGTCAGAGAATAGGAGAGAGCAAGCAAGAAAGATCCAAGAGGCAAGACGTGAGCACGACAAGCTGGAGGCTGAAAAGAAGGCGGCAGTAAAGCCATGGTACAAGGTCTGGTGACCATCAGGTTGAGCACATTGCACCTCCTATGTACTATTATTTGTGTAAGGGTGTATATCTCGTGGATTGGATATAGCTTGTAGATAAAATCCCAATTGCAAAAAATGAACCTAGACGACAAGAGCAAGTATAAAGAAGTGCTTCCGTGAATTGGGCACCAAATCGTAGTAGTGCTGTATGATCTTTTAAAGACCAGGGTATAGAGCGGCTTGATTAGGCCTTGGATGTATTCACCAACGATCCCTTCAATTTTCACCAACCGTGAATCCCCATGAAAGAACCATGAAATTTCTTCGTGATTGATACGCCGCTTCCTCCAAGCCGCCAGAATTAAAAAAAAAAAACGCCAAAGTAATCGTTAGAAACATCTATAGCCGCTGCCAGCGTCCCAATAAGCGTTGGCTTCGAGCCCAATACGCGCCAAATAATAACTTTATCCTGTAGTAATCGCAATGTTCGAAGCCTCCGTGTCTGTGAACCTGACCTTTCGCGGCGGTGACTGTTCCTCTGATCGTCCGAACTTGACTCCCGAACCACAACCGCGTCGCTGACTGCGTCGTGCTCGTGCCTCGCTCTCTTCTCGTTTGCGATACTCTGCCATCTGCTGTCTCCGTCTCATGGCGCGTGCATGCGCAAGAGCTGGTGTGGGTTTGAATCCGATACCGTTGATTCCAATACCGTCGTCGTCCTCATCATCAGGGTCATAGATGGTGATCTCATCTTCATGCCACGTCAGTGCAGCTCTGACAGGGTCGACAATCTGGACTTCTTCTTCGTCTGGATCCTCAAAAGGCCGCCGAGAAGGGCGCTTCATGCGGAGTGGCGGCGAACCCGTTCTCTTCTTGACTCTCGATTTTGACTCGGAAAGCCTGTTGATAGACGGGTATGCATGATGCAGGCTCCCGTGGTTTTGCTTTTGTTGCTGGGGTTCTTCGTGTACGCGACCTTTGAAAGGTTGCAGTGGTTCTTTTGATGGTAGGACAGACTTTCCGTCAAGATCGACGACTTCTTGGACAGTTGGAGCTGCATCTGCCCCGCTCATAATCTCATCGGGTTTCTGTCGCTTCCTCATCGACTTGTCCTCATCCATGAGAGTATCGCTGTCTTCGTTGCTGACTGTTGCCCCGCCCCCACTTTCCAGTGCAAGACCACGGAACTTATGGGCAAGGACCCTTGACCGTGAGCTATCGCTGCCATCTTCTGTGTCTGCTGGACTTGGGACTGAAGAAGGGTGAAAGGAAGACGATAGAGGCTCATGCACAAATGTGAATTGTATAGGAGATGCCCAGGTTTCTTCTCCACGCTTGCGTTTCGGGGTGCTAGAGATGTTTGCTGACGCGGTGGCCATAGCCATAGTTCATTGTTTGATAATTCAGGACCAGGACGAGTCGAGCCGAGTCCAGAGCTGAGTATTGTCGAAAACAAGGTCGATAGCTCGCTCTAGTTGGGAACGATGCCTTGTCGAGGTACGTTGAAGGGAGGATCCGCAGTTTGAGCTGAGTCGACGGCACCTGAACTATCGGTTTTGGTTGCGCAAGCACCACTTGCTATTTGTGACCTTCCGTCCGTACTTAACTTGCTTCACTAGTAATAAACCGAAAAGGGAAGCGCGAGTGGCAGTGTGACTTGAGGGTATATTCCAATTGGACCTTTTATTTTGTGTTCCAAGAATGAGAATAATAAGAATAGTATTGGATTACTGTACTGCATGACTACAAATACAAAGCCAAGTAGGTAAGTATCAGGTTCGTAAGAGCCTCGTGATTAACCCGCAAATTCAGCGTCACATTCGGACTTTCGGGTCACATTCGATCTGGTTGGGCCAGCATCATATCGTAGATCTGCCGCTGATCGCCATGTCTCAGATGTTTAGAGCATGATGATAGATACCTAGCATGGCCAAATTGAATGATAATGAAATATGAATATGTACAGTTGTTATCTATAAGTTTGTACTATGTAAAGACCCTTACGCCAAAGTTATATGATGCCGGATGCGGCGTAGTTTTATAACCCCTCCAAATCCATACCCCAACGCCATTATTTCCCCATGTCAAACCACCCCAACACCATTAATGCCAGATCTCAGACCACCGTACCATTCCGATGTGGCTTTTGTGTATCAGATCTGGCAATGCCGTGTTTTTTCCGCTGATTTTGTTGCTCCTTGCTAAGCCTGGTGTGAAAATGAAATGTCCTAGAAGGAATGCTCGTCATGGAAACTCGTGACGAAGATAGAGTCATGACCAAACCGGTTGGTCTGCTGATAATTAAGCATAACATGCCGAGTATGTTGAGTTCTATACATTGTGGATGGCCTATACAATGTTAGACGACATACCGAATACAGGCTTTGATATCCTCATAACTTACGCGAAGCATCTTCGCCCTAGCGCCAACGGTATCAATGCCCAGTTGCTGCAAATCCTCGTCTTCTAGACATGAAACTTGAGCTGGAGACATTCCCAACAAGCATCTTTCATACTTGTGCAACCTCAAAGCTCGAAGCCATTTGGCAGCCCAACGAGGATCTTGAGAGTTGTGTGGGAACACTGGCATGATCCATTTCGGCTTTACAGGAGGCTGAATGATGAGTTCCTCTTGTTGCCTCCATAATTCTCGCTTGCGGTCTTTGAGTGCCTGAATCATTGGCTCAATCTCTCGCAGACTTGGTAGTTCTGCGATCGAGTGGAGGGCAGATGACCGTTCACTATCGTCCAATACTGAGAACCAGGTTCTGATTATTCCCATCTCGTCTCCAATCTTGCCGGTATCTCTTCTTGAGGAGGACACATGATGGTGGAATGAAAGCGAAGCAGAGCTTGAAGTTGGTGAGCCCGAGTATGAGCTCGATAGACTAGAAGAATATGAAGACATGATGCTGAAGGCGTGCTGTGTATAATCCGTAATCTTTAAACGATGTTAAATATTAAATAGAAGAAGAAGAAGAAAAAATGAAAGTAATATCAGAGGATATTCCGCCTTCAAATATTACAGTTAACTTGTAAAGCGCTGACGAGGCTCTCGACAGTCTTGTATGTGGTGGATTGATCTGTGGCGTGGTCGATCTGACGGCGACCGGGGCCGCTTGGAAATAAATCACCTCAGGTCATAAGTTGGTTGGAGCTGGATTGAGCACGTATTTATTAAGGAACTCTCCCAGATGCCAAAAAGCCACCATTCTCGTCTCAGGCCGCCCTGACTCTTTCAACCAACGTTCGATCCCCTATGTAATCACAGATCCATCATGGGCCTTTCTGTTACGGCCCCTCGGCAATTTCGACCAACTCACTCATGATAGTGGCAAGATATTGACAGAGATAAAGACCATATCTCTCTTTTCTTTCATATGAGTATTATATGGTGAATGTTTATGAATTTAGGGTGGTGAGAGAGATATGAGCAAGTTATTTTGCCTTCTTGCTCCACTACCGCCCATACGTCAAATGCCGGCCGAGGCCTTAGATCGTGATCCCTGTCGAGTACTACTTCACAAAGCTTTAGTATTGGTCTCGAATTACTCGTGACTACCTTGTTTGGGCAAAGCACAACTACTTGAAACATGGTGCTTTGACCTGTGTTGTGCTGCTTGATCCCAGCTCAGATATGAGACGATAGTCTTGTAAGTGGACAGCATGAGAAACGAGCCACTGGTGACTGTCTTAATTAAGTTGTGGGGGGTCAACCTTGATGGCTAGATGCCTCGGTGCAGTCCACAGTAAACGTCCTGGAGAGTGGGCTATATATTATCGCACCTCTGGGCATCAGGAAACTTGAGGCCTTGTGTCGGGATAAGAAAGTAAACAAGCTAAAGATTATGCTGAACTTATCACAAGATATTATAAAGTACTACAGTATTATCCGAGTCTTTCTATCACTTAGGACTCAAGTTCAAAGTTTTATGCCGCCTCCTAGTTACACAAGGTCTACGCCAGCGTGCCACCCTATATCCTCACCTGGAAATGGTCGGAATAACCAGTATGCATTCATCAAGCAAGGTCGCAGTATAGATAATTTCTCGAGCTGGACTCATTGAGTTCTAGTAGCATATAAATATTTCCCTTGCCACTGTTAAAAAAAAAGGGTAACACTATAAATAGATGATCAAGGTCACTCGCAAATAGTGTACTTAGTGGTACACCAACAACTCAAATTGCGATACCGCTTACTTACCACAGGCTACTTTAGTCAGCAGGAAGCTCCTACAAGATGTTCACAACAAATACTTTCCTAAGGATATCAAGATACACGCCGTGTGCTTATAATGACCGAAGCAATTCGATTTCAAAAGTGCTTTTACGGGTATCACTAGAAAAAGACTTGTCATGTAAAACCTCCATCGTATATATCAGCTCTAGTTGATACAATCGACATATATTCAGCCGCAGCAAACAGTTGTCTCCTCAATCCCCTTGGCCTTGTCCTCAGGGGCTGTCAAATCTTCGATATCAATCCTTACAACGAGCCAGTCACAAAAGAACTTGCCCAGGCCAGCACCAATAAAGATACTAATGATAACATAGCCGTTGAAGTACATGGCCAAGAGCATAATGATGTAGGCTCCCGCAAAAGTAGCAGCGTGGATGAATGCGCGGATGAATTGCTGCAGAGGTGAAGCTCGATATGTAAGTGTTTGACTTGTGGGAACAACAGCTCCCGTGCAACCCGCGGCGGCGAGAGAAACACTGTGGGTAGTGGCTTGACGCTGAAAGCCACGCTGAAGAAGAGCATCGTACTCTTTGCCCATACGCCGGAAGAACTCGACAAGAATAACGAGGAGGATAACGCCGATACAGGTAGCAGCCATCATACCCTGGTTCTTGATTTGCCATGATGAGGCCAGGAAGCACGCATCGATTGTGTTCCAATTCCACAACATCTGAGGTTATTAGTTAAGAACAAATTGGTATCTCCTGGTAGTAAATCTTACCTCGACCTTACAGGCAGCACCGCTACCGCCCATTCCTCCGTGATCCATGATGAGTTGTTAGGTTGGTATTTTCACTCGAGTTGAACAGTGGTGGTTGAATGTTGTAATCGGCAATGGACAATGAATCTAACTTCAACTGAACCAAGACTGTGTAGTTTTGAACCAGAGAGTGGCTGGTTGGGGAGCTAAGTAGGGCGAATATCAAGGAGTTGAGGTTCCACTGAGAAAGATTGAGCTGTTTCCAAGACTTGTAAGACTGCCGGAGAATTAAGAAGCGACATGGAAGAGCAGAAATAAGGTCAAAATTTAAGGTTATGCTGAAGGATGAGGGAGATATTAATAACGCGATATTATTCCATCACTGATTCGATCCTTGATAATACTGTAAAACCCAAATCTAGGGCTGGAAAGCTTCAGGTTCCGTCCACATCCCAAGGTTTGCCGAGCTTCGGTGGATTCCCCCGGTGGAGTCGGATGTTGCGACGGCCCCACCATGGAGTGAAGATCCCGGTAAAACGTGCTCATTTCTGCTCAACTCCTCTTGAATAGTCTCTCGTTTGCCTCAGCTTCGTATGTTTATTTCTATCTCAGGGTATCATTTCTTCATCAGGGTCGTTCCGGCCAATCTCCAAGAGGGCGTTTTGAGCAAGTAATCAGGAAACAATTCCCCGATATGGCCTGGCTCCCGACGCCAAGTAGACCTTATTATCACTTCGTACCCGATTATCTCGTAGACCTCAAACATGCTCATACTAGGTCGTCAAGACCGTGACGGCGGTTGGTTCTTCAGTGGAGACTCGGCCGATGGGTCGATTCTTATTTGTATCTAATGGCATCACGTCTTTTATTCTACTTTAGTCTTGATACTCAACAGTCATCTCTTCTCATGATTCTTGATACATGAGATAGCTACAGATCGCCCATCCGTTGATCCGTTGTCCCACCAGTCTATGAGAAAATCAATTGCCTCTTGACATATTTTTACACTTTTCATAGAACAGCAGGACCAGTACGCCCTTCACGATGGTGTCTCTCAGCCAGCTGGATGCTCGCCACATCCAAAACATGAGCGAAGCCAAAACCCTGGAACCTCACTGGGGATACGCTGATCGCGCTCTCCCTTGCACAAACGATAAGGGATCTTGCGAGTATCTCGATCTGGTCTATTATGCCCACGATCTAGGCATGCTCTACTCCGGAATCCTTTGGGCTACTATCCTCGCTGTCTTCTTCCTTTGGGCTATTCTACGACATGTCGGCAAACCCTCATCTCCGGCTATCACTCTTGGAGTGAACCCAAAAGCCGGTCTCGCCAAGGTCCGCAGCAGTCTCAGCTCGTTAACACGGCAATATCTCCTTCCAGATGCCTGCCGGACGATCTTTGGCCGTACCACTCGCTTTCAGGTTGCTGTCATGCTGTCCCTGGTGGGATATCTCACTGTTTGGAGCTTTGTCGGTATGACTTATCGGAAATGGGTTACTCCCGTCAAAGATATGCCTGGAGTCTACAACACTCGCACTACTCTCGGTCCTTGGTCTGACCGAGTCGGTATTCTCGCGTATGCCCTGACTCCTCTGTCTGTCCTCTTGGCTAGCAGAGAATCTGTCCTTTCTCTCATCACAGGAGTGCCCTACCAGAGCTTCATCTTCCTACATCGCTGGCTGGGCTATATCATTTTCCTTCAGGGTTCCCTTCACACCATTGCCTGGACTGTCGTTGAGGTCCGTCTATACCAGCCTCAACCTAAGGTTGCCGCCGAGTGGATTGTACAGGAATACATGATCTGGGGTGTCGTTGCCATGATTCTGTTACTCCTCATGTTCATCGGAAGTACTCCTTGGGGAATTCGCGCAACAGGATACGAGTTCTTCCGCAAGTCTCACTACGTCCTCGCCATGGTTTATATTGGTGCCTGCTGGGGTCATTGGAAGCAGCTGAAGTGCTTCTTGCTTCCATCACTCCTGTTCTGGTTCGCTGACCGTGGATTCCGACTGCTTCGTACCGCTTATCTGCATTACCACCATCTCCCCTCAGGTAAGATGGGTTTTCAAGCTGCCCAAGCTGTTATCACCAGGTTCCCTGACGCTGAGCATGGCGACATTCTTCGATTCGACCTTGAAAACGATCAGGACCCCTGGAAGATCGGACAGCACTACTTCCTCTGTTTCACTGAGAGCAACATCTGGCAATCACATCCCTTCACTCCGATAAATGCTCCTGTCGTTGAGAAGGGTGTTGTGAAGCACTCGTACATCATGCGCGCCAAGGGCGGTGAAACTAAGAAGATGGCTGAGCTGGCTGCTAAGAAGCTCACGATCTCCGAGAGAGCTACCACTTCTGTCATTCTCACTGGCGCCTATGGTGAGACCACAATGGACCATGTTGCACCTGACACCAATATTGTCTGTGTCGCTGGTGGCACTGGCATTGCCTATGTACTCCCTGTCCTCCTTGAACTCGCACGATCACCCATTTCCCGAGACCGCAAGATTGAGCTCATCTGGGCCATCCGCCATGCCGCTGACGCTGAATGGGTTCAGGAGGAGATGGACCTTCTGCAGCAGGCCCGAAAGGCTCTCAATCTCAAGATCCGCGTCTACGCTACACGAGACTCCAGCAGCAGTTCCAAGCTTCAGGTCAGCGACGAGAAGGATGTCACAGATGCTACCAGACAACTAGGCTCATCATCATCGTCAGACGTGATAGAAGAAGGCTGTGCATGCGGCACCGATGTCCCCGTTGCTAAAATCGGAAACGGTATTGTCGATGAGGACCGACACCCTAACCTATCCAAGCTCATCAGCGACTTTGTGAGCAACACCATTACTGGTCCCACGACAGTCTTTGCCAGTGGCCCCGGTGGAATGATCAGTGATCTTCGCACGATTGTGGCTGGGTGCAACTCAGGCAATAAGGTCTGGAACGGCAATGAGCGATTTGATGTTAAGCTGGTTTGTGACGATCGTCTGGAATGGTAGGGTGTCTGCGCAAGATTAGGAATGAACCATTGTTTGGAATTGTGTGATGTGCAACTTTGAGATACCACTCTAGCGACTTTGCATTTAGATGGCGTTTTCGGGGCTACAAAAGGGTTGAACGGATAGTTTGTGTATACAGCGTCAAAGTACGTACGTGTTGTTCATGAAGAACCTGAAACTCAGGGATTTTTCTGTGCCTTATAAATCAGCCTATTGTGATATTTGGACATGATTTCAGTCTCTGAACACATGTGAACGATTACACCATAATACGTGGTTGTGGAACCCATGGGCCTGAGCCTATCGTGATCATGCTTAAGCTTCACAAGCAGCCTTTCGCGCCTTCACAACATTACAATTACACCTGTTAAAACATGGATGGGCACATGTGAATACTCTTAGTATGCACGCAATTAGGTACATACGCACAGTTTAAGCCTCATGAAAATACGCAGTGATAGTACTGCGCAAGCAACGGACTACCAAATTATCGCTTACAACCGCACCAGTCACTACGTGATATTAATGGAGCACCCATGACGCACCCCGCACTCAAGTCACCACACACTCGTTCAAGCTGGCCCGAATACCGCCGTCATCATGTTGTGGGATTCTGGTTGTTCCATATTTGCCATGAAAAGGCCCCGCGGCTCATGACCCCATTTCCATTGGCAGTTTAGCCTGAAGTGTCATGATGGGTCCTACAACTATCCCATTTATCCCTGTATGGAGTCTGCTGCTGGGTGCAGACACTACGAAATAGATAAACCTGGCCGCATCTCAATTCAGTGCATAACCATTTTGTTGTTTACTTGTTCTTTCCGTTCTATGCTAGGTTTGTTGGTGTGATATAAATAACCCTCAACCCTCATATAGCCATCCTCAACTATACTCATATTCACGCACATACAAAACGGCTGTAGTGAGACCATCCATCATGGCTGACGCTCCTATTTCTTTCCTGCCCCTTGGCGCCATTATCCAGTCCCTTGTCGTCAACGGCGTCAACATCGTCCAGGGCTTCCCCACGCAAGAGGACTATGAGAAGCACAACTCCCCTTATTTCGGCGTGACTGTTGGTCGTGTCGCCAACCGCATTAAGGGTGCTCGCATTGACAGCCTCAATGGTAAGGAAGTTACTCTCGCCGCCAACGATGGACAGAACCATCTTCATGGCGGTAAGATTGGCTGGAGCAGCCGCGTCTGGGACGGCCCCAAACCTGTTGGAACTCGCCAAGTTCCAGGCGTAGAGGGACTTGAGGGTGGTGAGAGTGTTGCCTTTACACTTACCAGTGAGGATGGTGACGAGGGATACCCTGGCACCGTCGAAGTCACTGTTACTTACACAACTGGCACACAAAACGTCGATGGCAAGGAAGTCATCATTCTCGCCATGGAATACGAGGCAAAGCTCGTTGGTGGCGCTGATGAGACCGTCATCAACATGACCAACCACTCCTACTTCAACCCCAGCGGAAAGGAGACTATTGCCGGTACAGATATCACCCTGCCTACAGCCAACTACCTGGCTGTTGGTAGCGATCTCATCCCCACAGGCAAGATTGAGCCTTTCCCCGGTGTCACCGCCAACAAGACCTTCACACTGGGCCCCCAGGAGCCCAATATCGACCATTGCTTCGTCCTAAACACAGACCCTTCCTCTGTGCCCCTGGACACCCGCAACCAGCCCCTCAACCTCAATGTCAAGGCCCACCACTCCGGCTCCGGCGTGAACCTCGAGGTTTATAGCACTGAGCCTACCTTCCAGATCTACACCGGCGCCGGCATTAATGTGCCTGCCGTCAACGGTCTGCCTGCTCGTGGTGCTCGTGCCGGTTTCTGCTGTGAGCCTGCTCGCTATGTTAACGCTGCCAATGTACCTGAGTGGAAGAACCAGGTCCTGCTCAAGAAGGGTGACACATACGGTGCCAGAACCGTATACAAGGCGTGGGCCGATTGAGTTGGATCACTGAAGATGAAAAGCACATCAGCTAAATAGAGGCTGTTTTTTTCAACGCCTAGCTATCGTAAGACAATTGGAAAGAAAAACCAGATCACTCCTGTTCCCAGACACCGTTTTGTACAAAGTTTCTCGTGATGCATCCTGATGTTCCTAAATTACATACCGTCGACATAGACAGGTGAATCATAAGCATAGAATACCCATAGGCCTTAATCGGAATCACTGTCATCATCGCCCAGGAACGCCAAATCCGCCCTTGCTCTCTTGCGTCTCGCAGCATACGTTTCCTCTTCGTCATCATTATTCTCGTCATCGTCGTTTTCTTCGGCGTCACTATCGCCGCTTTCAACGACCTTGGCACTCTTGCTCTTGCTGCGGCTTGCACGACCACGGCCCTCTACACCCCAGAGAGCACTCATCTCCTGCGCAGATTCAACCTCGGCCAGAAGTTCTCGCCTCTCTTTGATTTCGCGCGCCTTCGCTTCTGAGAAGCGGCCGTCCATTCCGATATCAGTGAGCATCTTCCTAAGGTGTCGAATCTTTGCTTTGGCATCATCGCCGTATTTCTTCAGCTCGTTGTGCCAAAGCTTTCTAACACCACACTTCGTAAGCTGACCCTGCAGTCGCTTGATTTCCTCGGTGTTAGAGTCGTCAGATGTAGTGACTTTCTTTGCGGCAACCTTGGTATCCTTTGCTGGCTTGCTGGCTGCCTCTTTCTTTTCCTTCTTCTTGCGTTTGGGCTTTACTGGCTCATCGATGACATCGGAATATTCTTCTTCCTCGTCGACAACTGGCTTGTTCTCACCACCTTTGGAACCCTCCTCTCTATCTTCTGGGTTCTGTGGTTTTGTTGAAGTTGTTGCCTTGTCACTTTTGAGTTCTCCATTCTCAACCTCATCGTCATTATCCCCTGGCACTTCAGGTTCAGATTTGATCGCATCCTCTTCGTCCTCTTCGTCCCCCCCTTCGGGTTTAACGGCTTTAGACTTGTGCTTTGGTGCTGTTTTCTTTGGCGCCGCTCGCTTTCGCTTCTTCTGGGGTTTCTCCTCCTCGCTGAGATCGCTCAGCTCGCTCAGTTCGCTGGATACACTGGGCTTAGATTCAAGGTCAGATTCAATATCAGACTCCTCCTTCTTGTTCGCCTTTTTTGACTTTGGTTTTGATTTGGGCATTGTGACGCGCTTCTGGCGCTTGGGCTTTGGTTCAGGTGATTCAGCATCAGGAGAAGAGCGCTTCACGCCAGTTTTGTCTTCTCTATCTGAATCTGCATTTTTATTGCTGTCTGGAATCCATCCATCCATAAGTTTCTCCTAAATTCTGTGTAAGTTTATGATATAGACGTCGTTCAAAAGTCAAACATACCACTCGCTCCTTGATCAGACTTTTGCTTTTTTGCTTCCACTCCGCACTTGAGAGAAATCCCTCATCGAGGCTGAGATTCTCTTCGGTTTGTTTGCGAACCTTGTTCACAGTGGTTTCGTCTGGCGTAGCTTGATAGACTTGATAAGTGGCATCAAGGAGCGCCCGCTCGATTTCATCTTCTGATGGCGCCATAGTTAAGTTTACTCTAAAATCGTTTTAAGCCGATAAATGACTCTTTGTCGAGGTTGCTTAAATAAAAGTGATTTGATGGTTCATAGCATTTCACGATGAGCAGTCGAGTGTTCGGTTTGAGTCGCGTTCAGACGCGACAGGCTCAGAGTGAGCCTGTACGTTTATTGTGGAGACTTCTGTTTAGCGGGGGAGAGCTTTGACCAATGACAGCTTGTTGCGTTTCTGAAGACTCCATCCCTGTTAGTCAAGATCGTTACATTAATGAACACAATAGAATTGTCAATGTTTCTCCGGTTTTCGAGGAAACAAAGGCTCGGTACTGATATTCTCATAGGGTGGCTTGGCATATCAAGGTGTCTGAAAGGAGATATATCAAGACTGTTCTCTCTTGGCTACTTAACCTTTTACCTGGTGGAGTGGCTTTTAGGTGTAGCTTGCCGTGTTTAACTCCGGGGTACCCTAAGTATTTCTACCTACCTAGATTTCTTAATGCTTCAAACATCTTACATCATTAACCACCATCAGTTCAAAATGTCAGCTTCACTAGCTCCAGAGTGCAACGAGGTTAAGGAGTAAGTTCATTTCACATCATGGATAAGAGCTCCATCTTATACAGGATTCTAGACGGTATGATACGTGTTTCTTAAAATGGTACAGCGAAAGTATGTATCTCGACCTCTACTGTGGCACTTAGCTGAACATATGCAGAGTACCTTCGAGGCCAGGAAAAGGACAACAAGGAATGTGCAGACATATTCAAAGAATACCAAAACTGTCTCAAGGTACTCTTCATTCAAGGTTTGAGGCTTCTTATTGCTCACAAATTACCACAGGTTGCTCTAAAGGATCGTGGTGTGGATAAATTAGTGGAAGAGGCCCGGGAAGAAAACAAAGAGAACGATCTAAAGCACCTTGGGCCGAGAAGTATGATACCTTCCTACTTCCTATGCCCTCTGACCTACTAATATTGCTTTCAGAATAACATATATCGTGTACTGGAGAGCACGGCGTCCCGGATGAAGAAAATATGATTGTTCGGAGCTTAGGTGAATAAGAGCCCCGGATATACCTGATGCATATACTCTCTCTACTCAACTCCCATATAATTTCTGCTGCCTGGCAATTCCTCCTCCCCGTTCCACATCATGCTCCTATCGTTTTTACCTACCATCGTCATCGCCTTGAAGGATGCGGAATCAGGCCGCTCACACGTGATCTTGATTGACTGGTGACCCACTGTTAGTCCATTCCATGTTGCTCTTCAGGGACAGAACAATGTGCAAGGGGAACCAATCAACTCGATCTCTTCCATTGGGCTGGCAATGCTCTCTTGAACCTGCATCCCATTTCCTTTTGTTAGTTCTGACGTTGATAACCAAACATTCTCGTCATTATTCAGGACTATCGGCTTTGCGAACCTACGGTCAACCTTCGCTTCGTCCCGCCAGCAAACCCACTACGACAGCTTGGCATAGACTCTATATCTTCTAAGCTTTCACCAGAGGACGGCATGTACTGCCACGAGTAATAGCGCTTCTATGCACCCCTTTTCTATTCTGACGCTCGGCATCTTCGTCGCTGGTTACATTACTGCCCGTTGGGATCTCGTCACTCGTCTCTATGAACTTGCCATCTTCGCTTGGGAAAACGGTGTTGTCGTGAGTCGATGCCCCTCCTTCTTGCGCAACCTTCTACAGGACTAACCTATAACTACAAAGACACGCGCAGCGAAAGCCTTTGCTGCACTATCCGTCCTCTTTCTCTCTATTTGCGCCCCGACCGTCTTACTAGCCAGAAAAGAAACGAATCTGGTACGCCCGATTACAACACCCGAAGCCGCTGACAATGGCTAACAAGATCTGTTCAGCATCCAAGAGGAACAGGAACTGGTGTCTCTGCGCGGGAACAACTCAGAAGACGTGGTTCATTTTAAGAGCCTCGTCCTAGTTGACATAGTTGCTTGTCATGGTAGAGCATGATGGGCTGATGAGAGTGTTCTGGCCGACGGACATTCGCAAGTCCGATCGCCCTGGTGTCGTGGTGGGATGGCGCAATTCCATATTGGACGTGTTTGTTGTAACCATACTCGAAGATGTCGATGTTTGTTTGGTGTATTGCAATACGATAGCAGGGGTATGCTAACTGTTCTCAGGCACGAAATACCGAATTCCATCTCAAAGCCGGTACTTTGTTCCGCAGCGAACTTCACCCGACTAGCCAGATCACCGATATGTGTGGCCATAGCTCAATGCATGTCCTTGGCCTCTCGAATGCCATCGATGCAGCCGCCGCAGACCCTTCTTGGTTCTGTGCTACGACGAACTCAGATCCAAGGGAACCAAAAATTACATGCGCGAAGGCCATCAGCGTACAACTCATTCTATATGACCGACCTCAGCCCCAGGGAATGCAATACGTTTCGCTGAATCCGATTGCACTAGCGCTTGGTCATGATGGTTCCTTGTTAGGCGACACAACAGTGTCGGAAGGGGAGCAAGAGACTCGAGAGCGCCAAAAGAAAGAAGAGAAGCGCAAATTGGCTGAGAAGCTCAAGCAGCACACCATTTTCAAACGAGTTCCCTCTGCGCGCGATAGGGCCCTGCCCAAAATCATCAATCAGATAAACTGGTCTTGGGAGCTGGAGAAGACGTTGCATAAAAATGTGGGACGGCTGGGGTCAAGACCACGCCGAAGCCTTAGTGTGTCTGAAAGGGTTGTTGAGACAGCATCGACAATGCGAAATTATGTCATCCTTCAGTTGTGGACATGGTTTACGCTCTACCTTTTCCCTACTATACGCAAGACCTTTGTCCTTGTTCTCATGGGCCACCGCGTTGTAGCAGAGATGCTGCTCTTGCTGCTTGAATTTCGAGCCAAGCCTGGTTATGCGGCTCTGAAAGATATATCGGCTACAGCACAACAAGTTGAGATACGACTACAACAGTTTTGCTATTGGCCGATGCAGTATATGACATTGCGGCAACGGAAAAACAACTGGGCCAGTGTTACAACTAGCCATCCAGATTATATCCGTTTCTACAACAGCTTATGGCTTGTTGCCAACGATGTCATCATCGGAATCGCTCTAGGTTCATACATTATTGAGAATGCAGACTGGGTTGCTGAGCAAATCGGGGACTTACTCCAGACCTACACGGTAGACGCACTTCAAAGCAGCATATCATGGCTCATGGGCTGGCCGGCTGGTCTCAAGCTCAATGGTGAACTGGCAGCTTTCTTAGGGGATTTGTTCCTTTGGGTCATTGATTACTGGTCTAGTGAGTCTTGGGAAGCTTCTCAAACATCTATACCTTTTCTGACTTATAATATAGGTTGTATCGAGACTCTAACACCAGCATTACCCCAGATGGTGTGGTTCATAGGGTTCTCCTCCTTTGCTGGAGCTAGCATGCCAATTGCCATGTTCTCCGATATGCTATCCACACTGACCATTCACATCTACTCGTTCTACCTTGCATCCGGACGGATATACCATTGGCAGCTCACCATTCTCCAGTCCCTCTTTCATCTTTTCCGTGGCAAGAAACACAACGTTCTTCGCAACCGTATCGATTCTTGCGACTACGATTTAGATCAACTCCTTGTTGGCACCATCCTCTTTACGCTACTCTTCTTCCTCTTGCCCACAGTCGCCGTCTTCTATCTCAACTTTGCCATCGCAAGGATGGCTATTATCTCTTTAAAGGCTGGCTTTGATACCCTTCTTTCATGTCTAAACCACTTTCCTTTGTTTGCACTTATGTTGAGAATAAAAGATCCAAGGAGACTTCCAGGTGGTATACGATTCGAGCTCCGAGATAGTCACGACTATAGGCACGACAAAGCAAATAATGCTGACGGATTGCCGCCTACATCGGTCATCTACCTCAAGGTGTGCAGTTTCCGATTGCTCGTATGCAACCTAGCACGCTGACACCACTCTTAGTCGATTCCTCTGACGTTCCGGATCATGTTCAACCAATACTTCCAGATGGCAAATCGCATCCGGAAGCACTACCTGTCACCAAAAGTCTTCTTCTGCTTGCTGACGGGCAAGTTCGTGCCGCCAATAAACCGCAAGAACTTATATAGTCTACAATACAGCATGTTGCCGGCTCGTCGGGCAACCATCTGGGAGATGTGGAGAGCGTTGAATACAGAGACCAAACCAGCAAAGCGGATGCCGCTGCCTTATATCCCACCATTGTCCAATGCAGGCAGAAGAACCTCAGCGAATAATGGACGGGCTAGATGAATGATAGACATGAGAATTGCTTGAGTAGTAATGAACAATAGCTACAAGTATCAATGGTTTCTGTAGAAATTGCCGTGAAAGTGAATAGTTAGGACAATCAACAGAGAGACGGTCAGATCCGGTAATTGTGCATCGATCGAGACCTAGTCTTGGTATCACACCATTTTCATGAAGCAGAAGCCCCTGAGGGCGTCTATTCTGACTCGTATTGTGCGAGTAATTTGATGATCGTCATGAATTACAAGTGTTGATTAGGCTCAGGCTAATCCCAAAGGCACTCGTCACATTGTAAATCGGATATCTAGTCTTACACACATGAAATATAACTGGAACTTTCATTCTTCCAACCCCACCTCCCCGGATTCACGGCCCTCTTGGCCCTGAGTCACCCGTGGGTTACTTCAGTAGGTACAGGTATAGTCCATACGACGTATCTTTCATGCTGTACCTGCTTTCTTTTGTGACTATGTCTGTGTCTGTCCGCCTGAGCAAGTCGGGCTGGAACCGAAATGGCCAAACCTAGGTATCCAATAAACCACCACAATGTTCCATAGATTGACTTGGCTGATTACCGTAGAGACCTCTCAGCTCAAATTCTAACGTCTCAGAAGTGGTTACCAAATGATATAACATTCCCCAATGCTCAACACCACCATTGTTCCCCACGTTGCATGGCGTTGAACTAAGACAAGCTCAATGACCGCCGGACCCCTAAAAACGTCAACCTTGTTTTCTCCTTGGCGGAGACCAGAAGAAGTTAATAAGTTATGGCATACGGATACTGTGTTCGAAAATGCCTGCGCAAACTAGCAATGACGACAAGCTTATCGATGGTTGGTTGCCAATGTGACTTACGAGACACAAATAGAAAGTGTCTAACAAGACCTTGTCAGAATCTTCAAGGGTCCCTCTAAAGTCTTGATCGTAGGCTTCTCGAATTCCTGTTCGGCCCACTCTAACAAGTGGACGATGCTCTCAGGTGCTCTCCAATTCTTCATCGCTTTCTTCAACTTGAAGAACAGGCATTGACCCACCATTCCTATTGAAGGGGTCCAGAACCCTCCCCGCCGTACTTTTATTAACGAAGTATGGTCAACCCCAGCTCTAAAGGATTGAACGATTTATAGTGGTGCCATCGTTTGGCAACAACACCACGCTTGCAGCACACCTAACACCTCGTCCTTTCTGTTCCATGTCTTGTGACGCCCGCCAATTTCTCACTAACGAATACTTGTCCTGCAGAACCATCCACCAATTCATCCCGTCCATCCATCTCGAACAGGCTATCCCCCAATCGCTCAGGGCAGGCTACTCCACTCATCACCACGTTCAACAGCGTCTTCCCATTCTCGTCGGTCCCATCAGGCGGCATTGACGTCACTACCAGCTGCTGGTTCGACTACACGTCAAGTCGTGACCCTGAAAGCTGAGGAAGCATTGTCAAAGTCGTACGGAGACGAGGGGTAGCAGTGCAGCACTCTGGGGTAGTAGAATCTAGAGGCACACATATTGGCATCACCTGCTGCGGCTTATTTCACTTCCTGGTAAGTGATTGACACTTTCTCTCGGTCTCTTGATACCGTCATGCATATATATCTCCAAGACTGGAGAGATCATCCTCGGCCCAGAGTCCCTTTACTACGTTCTCATCAGAACGTGAAATCGGCTTCCCAGTTCTCTGATTCATGCCTGTTTTTGTCATAGGTCAATTGCACTACTGTTCCCATTCACCTTGACATATCTGCCCCCATATAAAGTCGTTCTCGTCCGCTCTTTGACACCTTCTGCGTAACATCATCTTTCACATTTCTTCCAAGCAGGGTATATAGAAGGGAACTCGAACTAGCAACTTGTATTAACACTGTTCGTAATGGAAACACAGGTTCAAACAGCAACCCATCAACACGACCCTTGGGCTGCCACCCATCAGGTCATTCTTCAATCAGCCACCATGGATCCTAAGCAACGTTTCTATAACCATTTCCTGGAGAGTGTTACAGGTAAGAGTGGATATTTAGGTCTTCAAATGCTCTCCATTGCCTAACCTCCATGTTGCGTAGTACTCCAAGACCTGATCGATGAGCTACCATCCATTGCTAGTGTCGGTGGTGAGCGCCAGGAGGCCATTGACCACATTCTAGCCAGTATCGCCAAGCTACAAAACGAAGTGTCAGATGCTGCCGACTACACACCTTCTTATGATAGAAAACAGTATTCTGAGGTAACACAGCTGGCATCTTTGACTCGCAGCTTCGACTGACATTCGCATGCTCGATAGACCATTAAAGACTCTCCAGGACAAACTGAACGAGACAATCACCAAAATCACACCAAAGTCAAAATTTCAGTTTCGTCGTAAGACCGACCACGTTGATATGGGCGCTCCTGAGAACGACCCTCGACTTAGCCCTGGAAGTCATTCTCGGGCCAAGCATGACACCGCCATTGCATCTACCATCGCCAGTCCTCCTTCGGTGAGAAAGGAAAAGGAAGACACTCTCAGCGAATTACCGCCCAAGGATACGTACAAAAATTATAACGAAGAGATGGCTCGACCCAGCGCATCTTCCCTTCGTAAGCCCAGCTTCTCGGCAGCCAAGAATATTAGCATTTCGAATCATTCAGGGCTACATATTATTCTACCGTCTTCGGCGTCCCGTGCCACCTCTTCGGGCAGCCTCACTGATCTCAAGAATTGTATCATCGATATGTCTATTCCGACATCCTCGGGCTCAGCTTTCCCTGGCCTCGCTATTAAGAACGTGTCCAAGAGCCTCATCGTCGGGGGTCGCGTCAACGGCGCAGTCCATATCACAGGAGTGTCTGACAGCACTATAGTTGTTGTGGCCAGGCAAGTGCGGATTCATGAGTGCAGTAACGTTGACATCTACTTGCATTGTGGCAGTCATCCTATTATTGAGGACTGCTCTGGCATGCGATTTTCACCGCTGCCCAAGGCCTATGTAAGATATAATCTTCAATATTCGAATAGCCAGACTAACAGGTGCATAGATGACGGACGCTGAGGAGCCTGAAGAAAACCAGTGGGATCAGGTCGATGACTTTAAGTGGCTCAAGGCTGGTCACAGTCCTAATTGGACCACTCTGTCCGAAAACGAGAGGCTCAGTGATGACCTTTGGAGATCTGTCGTCCCTGGCCAGCCTGGTGTCAGCGTGGAGGAGTCCTTAAAAAAGCTGGGTATTCCACGGAGGTGATGACCATGATGAATAGTTAAAGGATGACATTCATACCCAGCCGTAGGCTTCATATCCGCAGATTATGTAGAACGCAACGCGCAATTGTAAATCCTTTTATTCAACGCGAAACTCCAAACACCCTGCTGGTAAATCAAGATGACAACCTCGCTAAAAGAAATAGTCTAATCCCAAGAATCATAGGTGACTCATCATAACAAATATTGGACATGTATCATGACTCCATCTTGTCACCAGCGCTGACTTCCTCTTTCCGATCCCTTCCAGTGGCTTCGTCTCTTAGTCGTTGGAGTAATGCTCGTTGTTTCTCAATGCGATTTTCAAGGTCACGGATCTCATCGTTCTGTTCAGCGATGGATCGGTCCATGTCCGGGAGCTCTCGGACCTGCGCGCGAGCACGCTGCAGCTTGTGTTTCAGGCCATCGGTGGCTCCAGGGACATCTTTGAAAGACAATGTAGGTCCAGAGGCGTTGTGACCGGTGGTCCCCGGTGCAGGCTCGGTAGTGATTCCAGCCGACGACTGAATACCGGCGCGGACGCGGGCGAGGACGAGAGAGAGCTCGGAAAGGGCGTCTAGAGTATCCGGAGAGAACGTGGGCGGGAGGGCCAATGGGTGTGGGCCAGATGCGGATGCAGGCGCAGATGCAGATGATGGAGACATGGTCTGTCGTTTTATGATATGACTCGATTCTGCTTTGACCGCTCGAGGGCTCGCTCGGAAAGAATGGTGGGAGAGAATCAGGCGAGGTAGGTGTGGATGCGGTGTAGTATGATGTTGGCAGGCAGTTCAAGGTGAGCGATGCTGACGGCGTCGTATCTCTATTACATACAGCTCGGGGAAATCGGCCAAGTGGATTCTTTCAGCCTTGCATAAAAGCCCGTAATAGCGTCGAGTTTTATCACAGATGGTGGTGGGCAAATGGGAAAGATCGATTGGGCCGATGGGCCGTTTTGTTGTTGGGTTGACGGTCCGAAAGAGAGGGAGAAAAGGTCAGAGACTGACAGTGTGAGCTCATCATTGCACGGTACAAAATTGGTCTTTACATATACTACGCACCGTGTGAATACAAATCATGGCTGGTGAGTGACATGACATAAACCCCCACTACTACAACGTGTTTCCCTGCAAAATCATCTGTCGTGTCTGGGCCCATCAAATCACGCATCATTTCTTTTACTCAAGACAGGCCCGAGTTACTCTCCGTCTTATCCTTATCTTCCTAGAGCCTCTTCTTTATACCTCGTCTATTTCTTTCTCTTTTTCCCTGGTCCTCTTCTTCTTTCCTCTCATTGCTTCAGTGCAAGAAAAAAAAGAACCAACAAACAGTAGTCATCATGTCCAAGACTGATCAAAAAGCCTGCCTCAGTACGTCGTCATGCCCCGCCCCCTCCAAATTCCAACAAACCCATTTTCATGCCCCGCGATCGCGATAGCAACAGCGCTGCAATGGCTCGTTATCCTGAGCAACGTTTGAAGACAACTACTCCCGTCGCTCAGGAATTGCCAATTGTCTCGCGACCGGATTGGATTGTTACATTGTGTTTCGTCCTCGTATACTTGGAATTGGCCTGGCTAATCATGTTGTTTTTGCATTCTTATAGTCGTCATTGACGGTTGGGGCATTCCCTCTGCCGACAGCCCCAAAGACGGCGATGCCATCACCAACGCCAAGACCCCCGTTATGGACGCTCTCTACAAGGACTCCAAGGGCTACACTGAGCTCGAGGCCTCATCGCTGGCGGTGGGACTTCCCGAGGGCCTCATGGGTAACTCTGAGGTTGGACACTTGAACATTGGTGCTGGTCGCGTTGTGTGGCAGGATGTTGTCCGAATCGACCAAACCATCAAGAACGGCCAGCTGGGCCAGAACGATGTTATCAAGAAGACCTTCCAGAGTGTTGCTGCTGGGAACGGCCGACTACACCTCTGCGGTCTTGTCTCCCACGGTGGTGTGGTAAGTCATATCATATACAGTTCCTTCCTTCTATTAGCAGTCACTTATACCACAGCAGCACGCCAAGCAAACCCACCTATACGCCCTCCTCAAGGCCGCCAAGGAGTATGGCGTGCCCAAGGTCTTCATCCACTTCTTCGGTGATGGCCGTGACACCGACCCCAAGTCCGGCGCTGGCTATATGCAGGAGCTTGTCGATACTGCCAAGGAGATTGGCATCGGTGAGATCGGTACCGTTGTTGGCCGATACTTTGCCATGGACCGTGATAAGCGTTGGGACCGCCTCGAGATTGCCCTTAAGGGTCTTGTCCTCGGCGAGGGTGAGGCCTCTGAGGATCCCGTTGCTACCGTCAAGGCTCGATATGAGCGCGGCGGTGATTTTGATCGGGATGAGTTCCTCACTCCCATCATTGTTGGTGGCGATGAGCGCCGCATTAAGGGTAAGTTCAGTTTAAAATATTCACGTTTCATACACATCCTCTAACAGCAGCATAGATGACGATACCGTCTTCTTCTTCAACTATCGATCCGACCGTGTCCGCCAGATCACCCAGCTTCTTGGCGATGTTGATCGATCTCCTCTTCCCGACTTCAAGTACCCCAAGATCAAACCCCTTGTCACCATGACTCAGTACAAGGGCGACTATCCCTTTGAGGTTGCTTTCAAGCCCCAGCACATGGGTAACGTCCTCGCCGAGTGGCTGGGCAAGCAGAACGTTGAGCAGGTCCACATTGCTGAGACCGAGAAGTATGCTCACGTCACCTTTTTCTTCAATGGTGGTGTTGAGAAGGTCTTCCCTCTCGAAACCCGTGATCAGTCCCAGGATCTTGTCCCCTCCAACAAGTCCGTCGCTACCTACGATCTTGCACCTGAGATGTCTGCCGATGGTGTCGCCGACCAGGTCGTCAAGCGCCTGGGTGAGCAGAAGTTCCCCTTTGTCATGAACAACTTTGCCCCTCCTGACATGGTTGGTCACACTGGTGTCTACGACGCTGCCGTCATCGGCTGTGAGGCCACCGACAAGGCCATTGGCAAGATTCTCGAGGCCTGTAAGAAGGAGGGCTACGTCCTCTTTATCACAGCCGATCACGGCAACGCTGAGGAAATGAAATTCCCTGACGGCAAGCCCAAGACTAGCCATACCACAAACAAGGTGCCCCTCCTTATGGCCAACTACCCGGAGGGCTGGAGCCTCAAGAAGACCGACGAGGGTGTCCTCGGTGATGTTGCCCCTACCGTGCTTGCTGCCATGGGTCTGCCTCAACCCGAGGAGATGACTGGCAAGTCTCTTCTCCAAAAAGCTTAATGTTTATGACGATGATGAGAGCACGTACCTAAAATAAGAGTCCCTCGGGATGGTGTAGCAGTAGTGGATGTGGCATTAGCGATTTGTGAGTTGTTGGTTATTGTTGTACGTGAGTCGATGCGTTGACTCTGGAGTTGAGGGCGGAAGCGTTAGAAGTTATGCTAGACTGCATAGACATAGAGTCGCAATCCTAAAATAGTAAAACGACCAGTAATAGAGACGAACAACACTGTCTCTCAGTTTCTTGCCTGCCTCGGTACAAATATTCAAGTGAATTAGTCCACTATGAGACCGTCTATGGAATCGACTTATAGTACCAGTTTCTGAAGGGGCAGATCAAGGCACTGATAAATAGACCCTATCAGTGCATCACTTCTGCTTGTTTCCTAATACCTAAAGTACAGAAAGAAAACGACATCGAAGCACTTACAACAACCAGTCCACCCTATACTGGCTAGTAAATTCTCACCAAGACAATTTTAGCTAGATCTCTTCTGCACATGAAGTTCGGTGTGTGATATAGAAATTGAAAATGGGTGGCTAGTGATCTTGTTGATGTTAAAAACCAACAATACCCTTTCCTGACAACTGGATATCCTATATGAGCTACACATAATTGTCCCATCATATGGGATAGTACACCGACAGTATGAGTATTGTACGAATGCTTTTCTTGTGTCAAATCATGATTGAATAACAAAAACCGAACTAAGTCTAGGTAGTTCAAAATTGGCGACACGGGAAAGGGAGTTGAAAAAGAAACAAAAATCCAAGGCATCATGAAACCACTAGATCTTTACCGCTGTATCATATCGTATAGATACGATTGACTTGACCCAAGACCGGTATGAGCAAGACATACCATTGCTCGCTTCAGGCAGTTAGGGTGGCAATATCGAGCCGAATCAGTTGTACGTACCACCCGCAAGAAGGAACAGTGAGAGGCTGGTATAAGTCCCTGGGAAGTTGATGCGAGAACCAAAACTAGCGAACTATAGTCTGCCGTGGTGAATACTGGACCAGAGTCTCTAAGGCCAGGTCGCCGGATGGATACTAACAAGTTGAGGGGAAACCCCGTTTCCTAACACAGAAACATAATGAAATAGGTAGTATTCCCACGCAGAAGGCCACTTTTGTCTGCTATCTGGCAACAGAATTGCCGAGGGACTGTCTCCGAAAGTATGGGGAAAGTGGCAGCGAAACCAACCAAAGTCGAGTCTTGAGATAATACCTGACTTCCTCAGATTGGATAAGTGAAAGGAACAGGAACCGTGATTGAGGGTTATCAGAAGCATATCAACTGCAGCAACTTCACACTACCATGGAGAATTTGATAGGCTCTACACCAAAAGCCCTTTAGCCAATGGTGTGTTCAAGTCTAGTGCCGTGTATCAAAGGGTCAGATCACAGATCAGCTCCCGCATTCTGGGCGATCGGAACCCACAATGCTTCAGATCTGTGCAACCTCACGAGCCTCATGCTCTTCTCTCTATGTAGTCGCTTCGTCTCAAATTCGACGATCGCCCAGGGGTTATGTGTGGCTTCAAACAGCAGATATCTGCCAGGGACGCTCGAACAGCATCCTCAAAACATCCTAGTGGTCAAGGGACGCCGGAGGTCCCGCTCCGGCGGCCAAGGGTCCCCCGAAAGGGCGAGTTAGCTCACGCATCTAGTTTTGATGCGGGAGCCAAGAGAGGAAGGGGTCTAGCTGTGCTTTACTGTCTTGTTGGTGTACGTACCAATCCTGGTGACGATCGTGGGAGAATAGCAAGGTCCCGAAGATCGAGCGGAAATAAGCAACTGCCACAGAGTCGAGACCCTCGACCGAATGCTAGGTTAGACCTATCGACGGCAGCACTGGTGACACAATAATCTGCAATACCTTAATTAGGGTTCTATGCTGTTCGCGGTAAAGAACTGGTCCATACTGCAAAGGCTAGTCATGAAGACAAACAAGGAAGCTCAACCATCCGTTGCAAGTGGTCAGGATGTTTCACAGATCGCGTGCACATCTGTAATGCCTAGAGATCAAACCCGTGGGCCCGTCCCTATAGATCTTGAAAGTTACCGGGGGGACTAGGATGCTTGTGCCTCGCCATGGTGGTGTAAAGCAAGGGTTTCGTAATCTTTCGATTGTACGATGCAATAAAGTGATCGATCTGTGATAAGACAAGATCCCAAGTACTACAATTAAGATTTGCGTTGCATCTCGCAATCCTTCCTTCATACCGGAGAGCCACAACACTTCGCTTACAGTTGCGTCCCTGACGATGGTCTCGAACGAATCCACCAGTAATCAACACGTTCATCCATTCTAGATCGAAGGGGGAGACCCGACCAGCAGCGATGCCGACGATGAACGGGTGACCAACATGGAGATTGTTCAAATCCCCATCATCTGGAAATCGCATTTCGGCATTAAGAGTGAGTCAAGCCTCCAATAAAGAGGGCACCTCTGGATTCCTCTTTTCAGGGACTTTGATCGACACTTGTGCAAGAAATCAACCTCCCAAAGGAAACAAGGGATTGGATATTGTCGATGGACCCAAGCCACCTTTACTCAAGCCTGTCCGCGATCCAGCCGCTGCACGAAGGGTCGTCCCGTGGAGCTCGATCTGAGCTACAACTGCGCTTCCTCGAGATCGAGAAGATTGAAGCGTCAATCTATCCAATCAGAACGTATTCGGTCGCTTATATCCGAAAGAGATGTGGCGAGGCGCGATAGAGGTGTATTGCCACTCGAGACAGGATTTTTGCAGGTTTTGAGAATTCGATTCGCATCTCAAAGTTTGGCATATCCTATTGCCACGGAGAATCGGGTTTGAGGTGTGCATCTAATTGGAGATACATTTTTGGTGTTGTAGGAACCTTCCACTGTCCATCAAGAACGCCATAAACTTAGGAGCGGACGGAGAATCGTCGGGATTGGACGGTTTTCATTGTTCTGTCAGTCTCGTGACTTTCCTCAGAAAACCCGTTACAAACCTTAAGTGTGTGGCATTACTGTCACAATATTCTTGTTTCCATCCGTCGCCCACTACGTAGGTATTGGGCGAAAACAAGGAATCGAGATTTCTGTCCGTAGAAACCATTCGAAATGTTCTAAGCGATCAGGGGACTTGACCTTGCAAGGACCCTGGATTTCCTCACTTGGGATGACGGATCGACGTCACATGGCAAATGATCTGCAAGCCAGAGCCTCAGTTGGGCAGTCAATGACAGGTTTTTAGGGGTTTTGGCTGGAGTATATCGTGTCACATCGCATGCCGGAAAAGGCCACAATCTCTACTCTGAGCATGTTAGCTTGCTGTGAACTGCAACAGGGAATTACTATGCAGAGGCATCACGAAATTGAATGTCAAAAACTTGGAAAGAGTTTTGGGACGTGCATGGGGCCTGTCAGGTATTAGGTACGCGTGGTCTCCAGCCATAAACACCGCGAGTCCGGTTCCCCGGTGGTTTGTGTCAGGATATCTCACACATCAACAGAGAATATCGTGAGATGATAAGGTGAGGAAGTGCGAAATACTTGCTCGGGGGTCAGATAAGCAAGAAACTGAAAGATAGCAATATAAAATGGCGATTGCAGATGTTTGCCTTTTAACATGGTATCGGGTTTGTTTGTGTTTGAGATTACTGGAGATCATTTTCCTGGCAGAGTTGAGTTTCGGGTATAGAGTGGGTACCTAGCAACCACCACAGCCCATATTCCTTGACTTTCGATAATTGGCCTGGTCTCTCGTTGACTCGAACTGTGTTGAAGTACTTAGACAAGGGTTCAGAACCGCCGGTTCTTTTGGTGGTGTCTCGACAGAACAATGGGGCCATTTATGATTCAAAGCCAATGAGAGATCAGGGGAGTTCACTTGTATCCAAGAAACTGAAGCTATTTAGGAGACAGCATGTGAGTTGATAGTCAGTTCGGTAAATGAAAAGCATCCGGCAAATGCACAAAGTGCCAGGTTCTGTTTAGCACCCGGCGGAAGTCTGGAAGCCTCCAAACCAAATTGCCTTGGTCAAGCATGGACCGATGACAGACAAAAACCAAGATCAGCAGCCAGCTTTGACACAGAGGGTGATAGAAAACAGGGCGACTCGCTTATTAGAAATTGTGGAAGACACTGGGCCTCACTTTTCTTTCATCCAACAAACTGATTCGCTATTGGTCAAGATATGCTCTCTAGCCCCCGCACTCAAACAAAGCCGGGGCGTAAGCGAAGGCGACGGAGGTGACAAGTCAAAGGGGTGTGATCGTAATAAGATTCAACAACGACCCTGAAAGTCTGCCCTGATATGAACCTGGTCCCTAGCGGGTCGCGGAATAAAACATGAGCAGGTTGGCGTGGCCACTGAAGAAAGGAGTGAACGAATTAGAGGTCCACACTATCAAGTGGTGCACCGAGGCGCTAGTTGAGCCCGTTAGAGGAGGTCCCTGCTTTTGGCTTTTTCTGGGTCCGATGGTCTCTGATCTCAATGCTTCTCCAACGACTTGGAAATCGGAGCAATAAGGGCTCGATCTATCATTCTAGCTCTTGCATCCTCGTCCCAACCTGGCATCCTCGCTCAGCCCAACCTTTCCCCCTCGCCGCCTTCGCCTTGTACTGCTCGTACCAACTGTGAATGGGTGCCGCCTCCGCGCTCCGGGACTCGGCTGCCCTGGCGGGTGCGCATGGATAGTACCTCACTGTCTCTCTACTGCACCGGGAGTGAAGGACAAAACTCTTCTGCCTCTGGTGGAGGCCCTGAATGCCCTCTTCCCACTGCCCACTGCCACTGTCTCGAATTTGCCCCCCAGACTCGCCATCGGCCTTCAGCCTTAATAAGATTCCTCCTGTTAAGTATCCTTCCAAGACGGGTTTTCCGGTTTGTGGCTTGTTTACTCTTCTTGTTTTTTCAACTTGACTTGACTCCTGAGCTCTTCAGGCTCAGCTTGAACTCCTCACCAACCCCGATCCCGTTTTCTCGCCCAGACCTCCTCTGCCCCTTCAGCTCCGTGGAACAGTAGTAAGCAGTCGCTTCTCCTACTTCCAGCTTCTTCACACCCATCGGCTTCAGTGCCACCTCGGTGCCACCCTGGTCTGTTCATATATCGACCGTTGGAATACCTGACTCCACCGCTTGCTCTCTCTTCTTTCCAACACATTTCAGCCCTTGAAGCTGTATTATCTTTCTGTTATTTCTGCACCGCATAGGCTTCCTGGCTTCACCACACGACACTCGAAGAGGCAACGTTTTTACTTGATCAGCATTCCGTATCAACACCTCACGCGAACGCGCCTCCGAGCCACTGACTCCAGTAATTCGCACAACGATCTGAATTCACAATCAAGCAACGAACTACAAGAAGTACTAAATCACAAAGTATTGCATTATTGCAAACCTGGTTCAAAACACACTGGGGCACCGACGAGGATTGGCACCTCGAACGATTTCTCTAGTGAATAAATCAAGCTTCCAGGAGCTTCCTCGTTCGACCAAAGATCACCATTGAACGACTGCGACTCTTTTTCGGGTGGATGCAACCTTTGTTTGTGGCCCGGCTTGACTGTGGAGATAAGTTCTGATTCGCGCCAACTCAACACCACCCACGCACATACAACGACGCTATTCGGGAAACTATCAATCAACGTTTTGTTGAATCGGAGAAATTTTGGGAGATTTGGCAGAGGAACGCATAAGAAGGCTCCAATTGCCTTGATGTAGTTTTTGGAAACGGTGAGTGTCCCAGAAACACCCGGTATTTTCCCCTCCTGAGACACTGTAACCTGCGTCTCATCATCTTTCGTCATTTGGCGATGAAGCCTCGATCGATCGATCGGTCCTCACCCCACAGCCAATAGGAGCTCGTCTCTGTCGTTTGTGAGAACCTTCATTGCTCATACCCTCCATCATCCCGCTGCTTCGTAAACCTATGGATTGTGCTAATGATTCCCCTGACGTTCAGGCTCTCAGCCCACTGCAAGGTGCTTCCAGGTCCTACGTCACGGATCGTCGGACCCTTAGGTCTATACCAGGACCCTTCTCGGCGACTATTTTCACGACATGCTTGCTGCTTCACAGTCCAGGAAATGCTAAACCATCCATCAATTTTATGAAAGACAATGCCATTTAACGAAACCACTTACCACGGAACGCAACCTCCGCCGTCTTCGTCCAAGACTGGCCATCCTCTCCCTCGGCGTACCTCTCCCGCGAACTCTGTCACCCTGCGCCATCACCGGCTAGCACAAAATGCATCAATTAAGGCCGGCCAGGGCTCAGGGCCTGCTGTCAAGACAACTAAGACAGGATCACCTCGACGAAACTCATCAGGCGATAGTCATGAGACAGGCCAGAGCGATCCCAATACATGGTTTGACCAGTCAAATCAAAACCCAACGGCAACTTTCGACAGCAACGTCATGGAAGGTAAGAGCAGTGTTAGAAATTGAATTGAGTAGGAGACTGATTGGGTTGGCAGTTGACCCCCCTTTCTTTCAAAAAGAGTCCGATTCTTCGAATGAAGAGAAAATTCACTACAATCACCAACTTGCCCCCCCTAAGCTCACCGCGGCACACAGCAGCAGTGCAGACGATTACAGAAGCGTTATCGATGATCTCACGGTAGAGATACAGAAGCTGAGGGAAGAACTTAAGCGATATAAGAACACCGGTCCCGATATGCTCCGAAAGGAGAAGCTATTCGAAATAAAGGTTCATGGACTACCGAAAAAGAAGAAAAGAGAGTTGGAGGCGACGCTCCGAGATTTCGCTGCAAGTCTTGAGGGGTCCCCTAACGCGTCCTCGACACAGAACACAAAGAAGTCTCGACACGCTACTCGCGAAAAGATGTATTCTGGATCTGGATCGAAACATGCCTCATCTTCTTCAGGGTCAAATTTTCGCCCTGCCGACTCTGCATACGCCTCTATGTCAACCGGCGCCAATTCGGGAACGTCTTTGAGCCGTCCTAGCATGGGCTCCCAGGCCAAGTCGTCTGAGGCAGTTGAAAGTTACCTCCGTGATATCCCCGAAGGGTTATACCCGAGACACATGATTATGACGGAGAAAGAGAGAAAGAAGCTTGTTGTTCGCCGACTTGAACAATTATTCACAGGAAAGATCCGTGGGCGCCATGTGGTGAAGAAGCAGCCCGTGTTGCCGAGTGGAAGTTCTGCAGCTCTAGCACCAGTTGTCGCGGAGACACAGCCCACTATGTCAAACACATCAAATTCTATTCACGAACCACCAGCATTACAGACCAGCGGTAAAGAACCCACGAGAGAAGCTCGAATTCTTCCCCTTGAGCAGCAATCTGGTCACTCCGGCAAAAAGAGTCGATCTGCTGACAATGCCTCTGCCTCCAATTCCAATGGCGACAATACCGAGTCCGGTGGTAATGGTAACAGTACAGGGTCAGGCACAAACACTTCTCCTATGACGACCTTACCCGAGCAACGGCCCACACGACCTCGTGATTTAGACCCTGACCGTGCCCAGGTTCCAGCCGAGAACATGGATTATATTCGCCATCTGGGCTTGGTACCTCCGGAGCTACTAGCTGAACAACATAGCGAGGATGTGCACCCTGATGCTGAGGGATGGGTTTATCTGAATTTGTTGTGCAATTTGGCTCAACTTCATATGATCAATGTGACGCCCGACTTTGTCCGTTCAGCTGTTTCGGGAATAAGCACAAAATTTCAGCTGTCGCCCGATGGCCGAAAGATTCGATGGCGAGGCGGAACAGAGGGAACAAGATTCAGCAGCGACAGCTCTGGATATAACTCCCAAAAGAGTCCATCTACAGACGACACTGAAGATGGAATGGAAAAGAAGCGCAAGCGTCAGAAAACTGGGCGTTCCACAGGGGACGAGTTCCAGTCTGGAAGCTCAAGCAAGAATGGCTTGAAGTTTGACCCGCAGCTTTGTGCTCCATCCGAAAGCTTCCATTACAAGCCCTTGTTCGCTCAGCAGGATTCATCGGGTGGCCAGACATCACTCGATGAAACCGTTTCTTCCTTTGGTCCCCCAGAGGAAAGCAATATTGGTGAATCGAGATGGGGACTGAGTGGCTCAGGAGCCTCCAGTCGCAGAAAGCGCCGCCATGATGGTGCCATTATCTACTATAGTGGTGCCCCATTTTGCACGGATCTATCTGGAGATCCCGGAGATATGTCGCCAACGACGCAGATGCGCGCTTCTAGTCACACTCAGACAGATCAAGATAACTTCAAGATCCCTCCATCACCTCTCCGACGAACAGATTCTGGTTCTTTCATCAACTATCGGCCGTTAACTGATCGTGGGCCCTTGTCTAGTCAGCAAAGTACAGCGATGGATGTCGATAGTGAAGATCCACCAAGCCTGACCGACGATGCCGACGATGTAAGCGAGGTTGATCTGGACTTCACGTGGTCTGATAATGCGCAGTACATGCAGCACTTCCCCCTTGAGCCTTGCGGCTTAGGAGGAGTTTTACCTGAAGACCATTTCATGGTTGTTGTTTCAACCAAGCGACCTAAGCAAGATGATTTGTCTGCGTTACCGCAAGTTGGTGGTAGAAGGTTTAATGAAAACACGGATGGTATCATTCGGCGATTGGCGACTATGTCAACGTCCTCACCGGACTTGGGAGCTTCAAAATCGCTTCCTGCTACGCGTTCTCTTCCCATTGAGATTGAATACATGTCAGGCCGTATCAAGCGGCTGACACCAGTTTCGCTGCCTCCCCCTGCAATCTTCTTTCCGCCGTTCAGCCCTACCGAGTCTACAGCCGATGACGATTATGATGATTCGGACGATGGCGACATGTCTTCGTCTTTAAGAGAACTTATTGGCCAACGAACAGTGCAACGCCATTCAGATGGATATCCTGATGGCGTTGATCTTAGCAGTGGCGACGAAGAAGGTGATGAACCTGATGATTCGCCGAATCAGAATATTTATGACATCAATCGGGGCCCAAAGGCGTTGCCAAATCGGCCCCGACAAGCCGCACGCCGTACCAGTAGCGCTGCTGCGGCTGCTGGCACTGCTCGGGGCGCAAGCAAGAGTAATAGCGCCAACCCGGCGCTTTCACATGAGAGTTCTGTTGATACTGCTGGAGCGATCGAAAGTGGTTACAGCAGTAGCGAGGAAAGCGCTTAATCTTCACCTGTTACTTCAGTTCACTTATTACATTTCATATTTCACGACTTGATTAGGAGTTACGGATTTCACGAATACGGAAGGCCAAAAAAAGATTTGTTGTACAGTCTTGTGTGATCTTCTTGACCTTCAGTCTCTGTTTTCACGGGAAGGTTGCATAATTTTGCATTTAGCTTGGCGTTTATGAGGATGGATAATGATTCCCTGGATAATCTTTGTTACGAGATGAAGGGTTGCGCAAAACGGCGTGGGGCTAGGTATGGATTATTTTCTGGATTCCACAAGGATGAATCACTAGGGAACTTAGTGGCACATTGAGATACCAAATTTATTGTTGAAACACTATTCTGTTGTCTTGATGCCCGTTGCACGCTACTTCTCATGAACGCGGATTGATTTCAGCTGGGCGCCGGTACTGACAGCGCGCCTTGACTTGTGAACGATGCCATCCATGATTTACTAAAACCAGTCTTCGAAACAATGCGATTATTCGGGCTGCGAATGTAAGCAATCAGCCCAACACCGGTTCTCGTTCCTTTGTATAGGGGACTACCCATCAGGTACTGCTTATTTCCATGCGGATTTAGAGTTGTCTGGACACATTGTTTATCTGTCCTTCCCTAGAGCCAACGGCTTCTGAGTCACGTGAATGGACGCTCACGTCTCACTTGGGACATCATTCGATTTCTTCCATCGAAATACTCGAGGCGACCTGGATTCTACACATTCATCTCATTATCGTGAAACATGATGACTTTAACCAGCATGTTACATTTGGCTCTCCTCGGCGCCCTCGCAAGTGTCCTGTGTAGAGCAGAAGATGTTCACAACGTCGCCATCATTGGTTCGTAGTTCATTTCGGTATTTTAGAGACATGTTTAGAACACAAACCCTAAGTGCTACAGATGTATTCCTTCACAATGCTGCCGATCAATCCCTATATCAGGCCGGGCATGTACTAACTTGGAGTGTAGGGGCTGGAGCTGCTGGGTCGTCAGCAGCCTTCCATCTGTGGCAATATGCTATAGAAGAGGATATTGCTATTAATATCACTATCTTTGAAAAGACGGATCGCATTGGAGGCCGTACATTGACAGTCCCTGCGTATAATGACCCTTCTCTGCCCATCGAGCTCGGCGCGTCTATCTTTGTTGGCGCCAATCATATTCTTGCCAACGCCAGTGAACGCTACCATCTCCCAGTGAGCGAGCCCCACCGTCTCGCGAGGGATGATATGACTGTTATATGGGATGGCTACGAGTTCGTCTTCCAGACGACCGAGGGGTCTTGGGCATGGTGGGATCTGGCCAAGATGTTTTGGAGATATGGGCTCGCACCCTACAGGTCCAAACAAATCGTGGATGCCATGATCGAACATTTCCTCAAGTTATACGAAGCCCCTTACTTTCCTTTCAAGTCGCTCACTCAGAGAGCCGAACAATTGGGATGGAACGAGATTACAAGTATAACGGGAGAGCAGATGTTAAAGCAAAACGTAAGTTCAAACTGTTCAATTGAAAAGAGATGATAGCTAACTGGACAGGAAATTGATCCTCGTTTCGCCCGTGAGATCTTACAGGTTGGCACACGTGTCAACTATGCTTCCAACTTGGCTTATATCCATGGTCTAGAGACTCTAGTAAGTGGAAGGTATGACCCCTTGCACGCTTCTTGCCTAACTACGATAGGTTTCGTTGGCAACCGACAACGCGATGTCTGTGGAGAGCGGCAACTGGCGTATCTTTGAGCATATGGTGATAGAGAGCGGAGCTTCTATCTCTCGCAACACGACCGTGGCTTCAATCGAAAAAGTCCAAAAGAAAACGCGGTCATCTTCGCCAGTGTATGTCATCACAACGAAAGATGCTAGCTCAAAGGACGACACTTCGAAAGAATATGATGTCGAGTTTGATAATGTCATCATCGCCAACCCCTGGCAGTTCAGTAACATAAAAGCTGGAGAGGGTGTTCTCGATCACAAAATCGATGAGATCCCCTATACTAAACTGCATGTTACACTCTTTGCATCACCTTTGGAGCTCAGTCCCGAATTCTTTGGCTTGAAGCCCGGAAGCAAAGCGCCCGCTACCGTCTACACTACTCTTGGTGAAGACGAAGAACCGGGGAAAGGGGCCGACGGAGTCGGACGTACTGGCTTCTACTCTATTAGCACATTGAAATATGTCGTCAACCCTAAGACAGGTCAGAAGGAGCGTGTCTATAAGATCTTCTCGCCCACACCCGTCACTGCCGATTTCCTCACACGTCTTTTGGGCACCGACATCCCAGACTCTGTGATTTCTGGAAAGTTACAGGATGATGCAAGTACTTCCAATCCTATCTCTTGGTATCATCCTCACTGGTTCAACTCTTACCCTGTTGAGCTCCCTCGTGTCACATTTGAGGACCCTCTTATCGGTGAGGGTGTATACTACACGTCTGGTATTGAGAGCTTCGTGTCATGCATGGAAACCAGTGCTTTGATGGGCAAGAATGTGGCCCGGTTGGCTGTAGATAAATTTGCTGGTATTTCTCGCCCGGAACCACCTAATGAATGGGAGGGATATGAAGCCGGTGACGAAGAGGAGGGAGGCATTCGTGTTCAGGCTGAAAGTGAACTTTGATCGAAGCAAGGATGTATACATTTGCCTAATCATTGTTGGAGATCTTTTATGTGCCAGAATAATTCACCATCTTAGGACAACTGGCTGGAAGGCACATACGGGAAATTCCATGGTAAACTAAGGTATTGTTATGCGTTTGGTGATATTGAATCAAGATTTATCTCACTAGTATTACTAGCAGTTGACGTAGCCAACCAACATTGTCGTGAATCGCAGTTCAATTATCTGTGTTTATGTGGTCATTTATGTTAAATAGCTCGATAAAGAATCTTGTTGTTCTTATGAACAAACCACGATGCCAGGGATAACTAGTCTCAAGGCCCCCAAATTCATACTGAGCATCCCTAGGTCCTTTTTTCTTTTTCGCTTAGAATGGAGGTCTCGAGCTTTCTCGCTTCCCCAAGCCAATCTTCTCCTAATCCTCCTTCACCTGTAACTATTCCCAAATACCCCTGGTCCACTAGCCTCAGTGGCGCACGTCAGTTGTGGCAAACATCCAATGACCCCTCCTTCTTCACCCCTCCAACCCAGGTTTCTTCAAAGTACACAAAGAAAAAAGGCGGGAGGCAGTCACAGCCTTTTTCTCATACAGTACTTCCTCCATGTTATGACGCACTTCGTCCTCCTTACACGCTCAAGCTTGATCCTGCCTAAGCTGTTGGTCCAGTCAATCCCGGCCGCCTTTGGTGCAATTTCCATTTCCTTTTTACTGTCACAAGACAACGCGGGAGCTACCTACCGTGCCTAAAGAAATACCGAAGGTGCCTTAGTGAGCGAATGGGAAGGTGCTTGGTCTGGTTCTGCCTGTTCCTGCTCTGGTGTCTTGTCACGTCACAACTTTTTTATCTGTTTGTCGTGTACCGACAGCATCGTCGACTTTCGCCTTCCTCCTTTTCTAATCTTTCATCCTAGCCTTAGGGAGATACTCGCCACGACTCCCTGATTCAACGCCAACAACAATAACACCAGCCGTGCAAGTGTCGCATCACACACTTTCTTTCTATCTTTGCCCTATTCCTTCTTTCCTCTGTTGAAAGCCCAGGGTCAGCATGTTCGCCTTACGAGGAAGTAAGTGACTGCCCCGCATCATCCCTGCTCCCACCTTACAACCAACATCTACATTTTGAGCATAAAGACGAACAGCCTCGCTGCTTTGTGCCTTATCTCTTCCACCACTTCTGCATCTCCCCCCTTCTGCTGCGCCGTTTTTCATTCTCGTGCAAGTCTACTAACACTATCGTTCTCAAGTCGGCAAACTGATATTCGGCTCAAGCACGCAGGAGGCATTGATCGAGCTTCCACAGGGACAGCTCTACCTTGTTCGACCCTTATCTCCTAAGGGCTATTCCGAACTCATTTTTCGAGACTCGGCTATCCGCATTCGACGCACAAACCAGGAGTTCCAGTACCAGCTTGTTGTTCAACGCGTCTTTGAAGAAGGTGAGGCAGAGCTTCTTGCCGAAGAAGAGGGTGAAGACGCCGAAATCGACGCCCTCGCATCTGAGAAAGACGAGAAGACCTTCCTACTCGACGAAGCTCTGTCGTTTCGTTCCGAGATTCGAGAGAGTGGTGACAAAGTTCTTGCTTGGAAGGATTTAAGCGGTGATACTGGTGACCTCTTCCAGTTCGTTTGCGACCCTTCTGTTACATCATCCCAGGTACAGCAGTTTGTGCAAGTTGCTCAGCAGTGCCAATACGAGCGCAAGTATCGCAAATCGCATTCTACAGCAACTGCCTCCGACCTTCAGCAGTTCGAATTTGAAGAAGAGGACCCGATACCGCCTGCTAGTCCCCTGCATAGCCCAACTTTAGCTCGATCTATCGAATCTGTCGACGATATGTTATCTAAGACCCAAGCAAATTCCGCTGCTAGGCGTGAGCCTGCCTTCGTCCCAGAACAGGAAATTGAAGCCCCGGTCCTGACTGGTCCGGACGCTAGCAACCCTCCCGAGGCTCTGGAGATATATGCCGCTGTTGTGGCTGAACTCCATGTTTTTGACCCTCAGCCTGGTCATTTCGCTCTCGTTGATGATTCTGTCATTGCTCAAGTCTCAGAAGTTGGAAAATGGGAATACTGGCTCCAGATTGAGTCGAACGATAAGGCGTATCTGGGTACTCCTGTCGTCGCTGACTTCAACCCTGTCTTTGATTTTGAATATCTCTCCTTCGTCTTCAACCATTTCAGCAGTGATGGAACTGCACGATCATGGCTTCTCAGATTTAAGGATCAGCCCACCCTGGAAAAGTTCCAAGAAGCGATTATGCAAGCCATTTGGGAGAAGCTGAACGAGACCAAGTGGACGAAGATGCAAGACAAAGAACGCGAGTATGTTCTTGACGCATTTGGCGACCTAACTATGGAAGATGCGCCTTCCACAGAGGAAGAGGAGGAGGAGGAGGAGGAGGAAGAAGAAGAAGAGCTAGAGGATGATCGCGCGCAAGAGGAGGAGTACGACACAGATGAGGAGAACGATAGTAGCTTCCCCAAGAACGCTGATGGTGAGGTCAACTCACAATTGGCTGTTGGTTACAAGCATGACCGCTCGTTCGTCGTTCGCGGCTCCAAGATCGGTGTATTCAAACATACACCCAACAATCACCTCGAATTCTCCACGAACATTTCCAAAGTCACAACTCCTTCAGGCAAACTCATGAACCCGAAGAAAGTCATGCTGCATAGCGAGGATCGAGATCTCATCTTACAGAATGAGATAGATCCCAACAAGCTCTACCGTATGGACCTTGAGTATGGAAAGGTTGTGGATGAGTGGAACGTTCACGATGACATCCCCGTTGTCACATTTGCCCCCGAGAACAAGTTTGCGCAGATGACTTCTGAACAGACCTTCCTGGGTGTCTCAAACAACGCTCTTTACCGAGTTGACCCCCGTCTGTCCGGCAACAAGCTTGTTGATGCTGATATGAAGCAATATGCCTCGAAGAACGACTTCTCTGCCCTCGCAACTACTGAAAAGGGCTATATTGCTGTTGCAAGTAATAAGGGTGACATTCGTCTCTTTGACCGGCTCGGCATTCGAGCCAAGACACAGCTTCCTGCGCTTGGTGACCCCATCACTGGTATTGACGTTTCTGCCGATGGCCGGTGGATCTTGGGGACAACCAAGAACTACATCCTGCTGGTTGACGCCCAACAGAAGTCTGGAAAGAACGAGGGTAAGCTTGGTTTCGAGAAGCCTTTCGCTGCCAATGATAAACCGCATCCTCGACGACTCGCCCTTACCCCAGAGCATGTGGCCCAGTTCTACCACGAGACTGGAAAACCGGTTGATTTTACTCCTGCCAAATTCAATACTGGAGAAGGCGCAGAGGAGACAAGCATCATCACTGCAACCGGTCCCTACATCATCGAATGGAACCTGAAGCGAATCCTTCGGGGTATGAAGGCAGCTTATAAAATTAAGCGTTATGAAGAGGAGGTCAAAGCGGACGACTTCAAATATGGCTCGGACAAGAACGTCATTGTTGCTTTGCCCAACGAAGTAAACATGGTCGCAAAACAAAGTCTAAGGAAACCTACCCGCGAGAGCATCATTGGTAACGTTCGACTGAGTGATTCGCGTCGAGGTTCTGGACGCATCGGGACCCGAGACAGTGGCCGATACAAACTTGGAAAGGACGATATTGTCAATGCACCTTATTGAGTGGAAGAGATTGTCACTTGCGTAATTGCGGTTGATTCGGCAAATTAGGGTAGTACTTCGAAGTGTTGCGACTTCATGATGAGATCCGAGACGGAGTTTTGGTGGACTTTGGAATTTGTAATGTATGGGTTTCATAACCTGTATGGTCTCTTTTTGTTTAGATACCATCTGCTGATGCATTTGCATCGCAATCAACGCACTTTATCATCTTCGGGCCCATGGTAGCTTACATTCGCCCACGGCATTGATACTCTAGGTTACCATGCGCAGAAATGGAAAGAGTCCCACTAACAGAGGATTTTTTACCTATACACACATGATTCAATGACAAGAACTCAGATCCAAATGAACATTTAAACCTAGTCGAGACACTCAGAAACAAGGTCGATGACGTCATCAAGATATTTTTTTATTATAGCAAAAGAAAAACAGTTTATAATGAGATCCCAAATCATGACCGCTTGAACCCAAACCGTGAACTCGTTCTTGCACACCAATATCCTTCCCTGCTACAAGACAATTTTTATTGAGAAGGCTCTGTCTGTGAATCGGCTTCCTTCTTCTCGTCAATAGTTAATAGTTCCTCGGCTTTCTTCTCAAGATCAGCGACAGCCTGTTGAGCTTTCTGCTCCAGTCCGATTACAGCCCCAGAGACGTTGCGCAGAGTCTTGGGCTGAGAACCCTCAGTGCTAAGACGAGTCATTTCAGAGACAAAGCTAGCACCCCACCAAGCACTTGTATACTTGAAAACATAACGTTCGAGCTTCTTGTAGTTGGCTTCACGTTGTTCAGGGCTCATGGTAACGGCGTCATGTAAAGCATTGGCAAGCTCTTCTGTGTTCCAAGGATTGACGATGAGACTGCCATTGAGTGATTGAGCAGCACCTGTGAATTCGCTCAGAATCATGACGCCGTGGTTCTTCTGTTGTGTCGCAATGTATTCGTAAGACACCAAGTTCATACCGTCTCGAGTGGATGAGACCAAACAGACGTCAGATACGGCATACAGGGCAGTAAGCTCGTCAAAAGTGACGGATTGATGGAGGAAGTGAATGGGCATAAACTCAATGGTACCAAACTTTCCATTGATACGGCCGACCAGTTCGTTAACCACGGCACGAAGATTCTGATACTCTTCGACGTCTTGTCGCGAAGGAACAGCAACCTGAACCAGGACGATTTTACCAATCCATTCCGGATGTTCAGTCAGGAACACTTCGAGAGCGTGCAGTTTCTGAGGAACACCCTTGATGTAATCTAAGCGATCGACTCCAACGACGAGCTTGACACCTTCGAACTTTCGGCTGAGTGCAGCGATACGTTCCTGCACTTTTGGCTTCTTCAGTCCTTCAACGAAGTTGTCGGGATCGATTCCAATGGGGAAGGCGCCAACTGTCACAAAACGGCCATTCCAATCGACACCATTGGGGGTCGTGGGACACTCGAGAATGCGGGAGCAACTACTAAGGAAGTGACGAGCGTAGTCGTATGTATGGAATCCGATAAGGTCGCAGTCAAGAAGTCCAGTAAGGAGTGCTTCTCTGACAGGCAGGATCCTGTAAATTTCACTACTAGGGAATGGTGTATGGAGGAAGAAGCCAATCTTGACATTCTTTTTCGATTCGCCAATCTCCTCACGGAGCATTTGAGGGAGGAGCATCAGATGGTAGTCATGAACCCAAATAAGGTCACCATCCTGCACATCCTTGATAACGGTCTTGGCGAAGAGGCGGTTGACTTCTTGATATGCGGCCCAAGCGGACTCGTCGAATGTAATCTCACCAGGGTGGTAATGGAAGAGAGGCCAAAGAATTGAGTCTGCAAGTATCATGTCAGGAACATTCTTATAGTGTCAAAATCGTGCTACTTACTAGAAAACCCATTGTAATGTCTGTCGGCAAGCTCATCGTCGATAAAAACCGGGTGCGCGCCGTACTCGTCTTTCAGTCGTTGCTTCATACCCTCGACTTCGTTGTCGGGGACCTCGAGACCTGGCCAACCATACCACTGGAAGCTGGTGGTTTTGCTGAGACCACTGAGACCCGTGACAAGACCTCCAGAAGACATGGAAAATGAATAGCTACCATCCTCGGATCGCTTAATTGTAATGGGCAATCGATTGGAGAGCAGCAACAGGCGGCCTGGGGCAGCTTGGCCATTCTCATCGACAGCACCGGGCATAATGACGGTATTGGAAGAAATAATCTCAAACAGGGAGATTTGGGATATTGAAAGGTTGAAAGAAGATAACTTGAGAAAGAAAAAAGTCGGAGTGTAGTCGGCCTCGTCGCGGTTCTTTGTGGTCGATGGCCGATGATCGATTATCGATTGTGGAGGGGCAGGGAATTGACCTGGCAGCTGGTTTAGAGCCGAGAGGCGTAGATCCCCAGTAGTGGAGTTAGTGTAAGGAGCTTTGGGCTGTTGAGTAGCGAAACGATGACGCTATTGCGCGTAAGGTCAGTCGATTTATTGGAGAAGAGCGTGGTAAGCGGAGACGGTAAGTAATTGAAGAAACAAGGACTTTCTGTTGATATCAAAAGTCAGATTTGTCTGCAACTGTTGAGGAGCAGTAGAGCGAGTCGATCTAACGAAAATCAATAAGATCGTGCTACGAATGAGAAGTTGAGAGAAGTTAGAGGGGAGAGATCAGGTTCCAGTAAGACAACAGAAGAATATCGCAGAAACTGGCCAGAAGCATGGATGGGGCTGAGGGGCATAAGAAGAAATGGCAAGTGAGGGGCATTTGACACCTGCCCGCAAGCAGTCGTCAGTAGGTTAGTAGTTATACCTACCCACTCTACCGAGCAGCCCTTATTATTTACCTTGTGCCTGATTTTGATAATACCTTAGTTCATGAGTTGGAGAGTGCGCTAACAAACTTACGATTCACTTTAACATGTGCAAATTCGTGCAAATTCGTAGTAACATGGGAGACGAACAACATGAGATCAACAACTCGTTCTCTCGTGCTCCTCTTTATTTCAATCACCACATACCTGATCTGATCTCATTGCAATATGTAATGTCTCATGCTTTCTTTCCCCTTAGTAGGTATTATCCCGCAAGCCGATAGCTTCCGCCTCCCGGTTGTCCTCTATTCGCTGAGATCGAGATCCGGGCCGTTTACTTCAAGATGAGAATGGAGTGGAGGGAGGCATTTACACGGGCCGGGTCGCTATCGCCAAAGGAAAACACCACTGGACACCCAACACCATCCTACGCCTGTCAATCACCCACGAGGCATCGACTTTCGTGGACAGTAACAATGAGAAGAGTGCCAGCAACGAATCGAGAGGTCCGGATGTGAATTAGCTCTCCACTTCTATACATCTGCCTATTAGTGCTTCTAAAGTCTGTATTGCTTGAACCGGAGGGCAGCCCGGAGGTGTTTCCGGAGACGGGATCGATTCATTGGCCACTATGCGGGCATTACGGACATTGTCTTTGTTCTCGATTTTTAAGGTATCAATACTAAGGAATTCAGTAAATGGCAAAAACCGGTCAAGAGTGTGCGGGTCTCCACATATGTGATACAAAGCTTGATTCTGTGACTCTATAAACAGCCAGCCCAGCCAGCTGTAGTGATGGAAAAGTGACGCATTCGGGGCACTCTTCGTCCGGGTTCCATCAGGTAGATTACAAGGCCCAAGTACTAGATTGCCTGCCGCTGGTTTTCACGAAGTGGGCTTTATCACTACACACAGGCCAATCAACCAATTGATAATAGGGACAAGGCCATGTTTTTTCCTTGATGGGGTTCATCGGCCGGACCAGAACGTCCTGAACTTCTGTCATCTTCAAAGATAAAGCACAAAAACAAGAGAATTGATAGGAGCCTGAACCCAGACCCATCACTGGGTTACAGCCATCCTCCCGTCTCAAATCGGCGAGGTTTGCATAGCCGTCGGCCCGGTAGCCGCAACTAAATTGCTCCAATACCTAGGTATTCTTGGTCCAAGTATGAGTGTCTGGGAACTGTAGCTGCTTTCGATAAACATTTCCTCAACGTGTTATCTACTCGACTATAAAGACTGTTTGGTGATCCGTAACAATCAATAACTTACAGGCATGCTACGATGATGAGTCTAGGTCTGGTTTGGCATAGGTAAATATATATGAAAGGAATCTCCCATTCTGAATTTTCTTCGTCTGCGCCAAAACTATATGATTGTAGATATCTATGAGGCACTAATATGTAGTGTGTCAATCTTGGATTTTGACCTCTGACCTCACCAAACTTGGGTTTTATGGCGAAGAGAGCATTCCATGACTTCCAGTGTGGGAGTTAGACATGTCTTTATTCTTTCACATAATGGAGGTAAATATATACATTAGACATAACCGCGACTCCTTTACCCAAATATATAGCATATGGAGACAAAGAAATAAATTAGATATTTTTACCCCCTTCTAAATGTTAAATGTATCTTAAAAGTGCATTCTGAACTTTTCCCTTTGTAGTTATCATTCTAACTCTAGCAACTACCATGTTACTAACCTAGACTACTAACTTTACCCCATAACGTGCAGCAGACTGAGATCTTATCTTATCGATAAGTGCAACTAAATCTAGGAATTTTTCTAGAATCAACACTGCATCGCGACATTAGGCACAGCTACCAACTGCACGCGCAACGTGCATCACCTGTCGCAAACATGGAGCAATCTCAAGACTTCAAATCGCTTCAGGAAAGTGTCCAGAAGTCACTTATTTCCACAATCAAGACTGTGAACCGAATCGCCGCCGAAGACTTAAGTTTCCAGCGTACAGTCAACCCTAGTGTCGGCCAACTACTCGAAGATCGAACTTCGCGGATCCTCGAACTCTCTACACAACTTCTCCTGACTGCCGGTAAGGCATGTGGTGTCAAGGCGCCCAAGCTTGAAGATGTGGAAGACATCGAGATGAAATGGAGGGGCGTCGTCGATGTTGTCGATTCATCACTCGAGAAGGCCGACACAGCCTTGGATGAGTACACAGGGCTTGTCAAGAGAAAGGAGCCACCCTTACCTGATCCTGTATGTCAAATATACTTTTTTTTTTTTTTTTTTTTTTTTTTTTTTTGGAGTACTACAGCTAATTCACACAGGCGAACAAGTCCAAGAAGCCCAAGTCCACGAACAAGGTTATCCGAAACGCCAATATGACCAAGCCTCAACTCCTTTTCGAACGAAAGCCCGACAACTTTGCTCCTGCTCCATGGAAACCGATGCTTACGTCGAAACCAAATGCCAAGTTGTCTTTAGAGGAAAGCCTCAACGTCGTTCCTAATGAAGCTGGCACGCCACAGTATGTCCGCCATATCCAAAACAATTCTTCATGAATCGTTTACGATTTCAGACCACTGGTGATAGTCAAATACTAATCTTCGCTTTACAGATACCAACACCCCTATGAACACGAAATTGTCCGTATGTCATATCCGAAACGAGTCTTCAAGGAATCCGAACCCATCATGTACCAGCCGGTCGAAACAACCGAGGCGACTTTTGTCGACACATACGAGGGCGTTCTGGAGATGCTGGAGGAACTCAAGGGTGCCAAGGAGATTGCGATAGATCTGGAACACCACGATTTTAGGTCCTATGTTGGACTCGTATCGCTCATGCAAATCAGCACGCGAGAGAAGGACTGGATCGTAGATACTCTACAACCCTGGCGCCATAAACTTGAGGTTCTGAACCAAGTTTTCACCGATCCCAGTGTGGTCAAGGTATGTCTCCTTAGTCCGAGCAGTAAAAACTATAACTAACACATCAAAAGGTCTTCCATGGTGCATACATGGACATGGTTTGGCTTCAGCGAGATCTGGGACTGTATGTGAATGGTCTCTTCGATACCTTCTTTGCGTGCGAGCAACTCCACTATCCAGCCAAGAGCTTAGCCTACCTGTTGTCTAAGTTCGTCGACTTTGATGCAGACAAGCAGTATCAATTGGCCGACTGGAGGATACGGCCACTGCCCGAGGAGATGATGTACTATGCTCGGTCCGACACCCACTACTTGCTCTACATCTACGATCGGGTACGAAACGAGCTTGTTGCTGCCTCGGATAGAGGTGATGTTGATAAAGACTACATTGGCCGGGCTGTGGAGAAATCAAAGGAACAGTCACTTTCCCGCTACGAACATCCCGGTTACGATGAAGAGACTGGTGAAGGCTCTCGTGGCTGGTATGGGTATATCTTTAAGAACTCGCACTTAGCATTCGATAGCGAACAATTTGCTGTCTTCAGAGCCTTGTGGAAGTGGAGAGACAACACTGCCAGGAAAGAGGACGAGAGTACCAACTACGTTCTTAGCACCAGGGATATCACAGAGATCGCCCGAATCAACCCGCCTGACGCAAAGGCCTTACACAGCTTGTTACCCCTGAATCCGTCTCTAGCACGACCGCGTTTTAACGAGATCTGGGAACAAATTAAAGAGACCAAGGCAAAGGGTGGACTCAGCTTGCTTCACTTCTTTACCTCGATGGCACCGGATAGCGTGAGAAAGAATGGCATGCCTATTGCAGCTAGGAAAACTACAAAGTTACCGGACCTTGATGGAGAGGTCACGGTCAGTAGGCTGACTCGGTCGCAGTTATTTGGCGATATGCCGATCAGCTCTAAATGGGATCCTTCAACGCGACCAACCGAAACTGAGGAGGAACTTATTCCGTTCCCTTGGCAGAGATTCATACAACAAGGCTCGATTAAAGGAGACGTTCAACACGATACAGCCGCCGAAGAGGTCAATGTCTCTGAGCAAACAGATACTGTGGAGAGTGCAGTTGGCAATGCTGAGGTTGAAGAGGCTGACGAAGAGTTTACGTTGAGGAGGGGTCAGAAGCGAAAGTCGCAAGCGATTGAAGAATCCGAGCCAAGTGAAGAGGACACGGATTCATCACAATATGATAGTGATGAGGAGATGCAAGAGGGTGGTGGAGTCATCGCTGTCGAAGATGAATCCTCCCAAAAAGCGTCCAGGAGTGCTCGCCGCAAGCTTCGCAAGGCAGAGGAGAAGAAGGCTGAAGAAGAGCGACTCCGACGACAAGAAGCGAAGAAGGTTCGCAAAGCTCAGAAGAAGCAGAAGAAACAGGACGACAAGACCAAGAAGTTTGACGCAGTGCCTTTCGACTATAGCAAGGCTACATCGGTGCTCCATTCAAACAGGGAATCTAATGGTGGACAGGCAGACGGAAAGGGCAAGAAGAAGGTTTTCGACCCCTACTCGAAGTCTGCGGACGCGGACATCAAGGGAGCACGCAAAGCGCCCCCAGTGAGAGGAGAGCGAAGTGCAACATTCAAAAAATAACTTCAGGGTGTCGGATGCCGGGTAACCATGGCGAAATCAGGAGTTTTGGGTCCTAGACTACGGCATAGGGAGACTCGACTTTTAGTCAGTAGCTTAATAATTATGCCTTCATTCGCTGCTGTTTAAAATTTTCATTCTGGGATTGCTATTCTCCCTCAACTGAACTTTTGTACAGCCATGTCGACCATTCCGCAACTTGATAAAGCTGACTATTTTCGACGTCTACAAGTTGGTGAGTACGCATATACTAGGATTTTCCTGATAAATCTACTTTAGTACAGCTTATATATTAAACACATGATTTATGAAACAACAGCCGGTACCTCATTTATCTTTTCATGTCAGTAGCTATTCTAGCCTCTATCACTATTGGTTTGGGAAAGTTACACTGCACGTTCAGACCATGGTGTATCTAAGGTATTAAATGCGTCCTTCCCTTACTTGGTGATGATAATAATACTAGCTGCGGACTTAATTCTAAAAAAGAGGTTTCTTCTCATTCCCTTCGACCAGCAGTCACCATCTTATGTCAATCCCCTAACTAGGTCTATAATACAGAGAATGTTTTCTTTTTGATTGTCGAACCACACTAGCATCAATAGCCACAGTCGAGGGTACATCGACGATCGAACAGGGTATAAACTCCGAGACGGTACCTAGTAGGCAGCCGTCTCGCATTATTATACTGGAGACTGTATGCACGAATAAAACCTGAATTGTTGGCTATCGAAGCACTTGGACATAAAAAATCGAATGATGGGGACAAGGTGTTCACCCTGCGAAACCCGATTGAACATCCAATGCCTGCCTTCAGGGACACGATACGGTAATGCAGCTCCACTACGGAAGGGATGCAAATGTTACCCGTACCCTAATTACCCCGGATTTTCCACTTTCCCCGCTTTGAATGGCTTCTGACTGTAACGACTGCCGACTTTAATGCAAATAATATTTAGAATTGTCGCGTGAGAAATCATATAAACCATTGTAATGGGCAATAGCAAATTAGAAGCTATTCGCAACAACATAGTTTCACAAGCTAAAATATCTAAAATGGCAACCGTAGGCTAGAATGTCCTTTCCCCTTGCGCTTTGACAAATCACAACCACTACGCGTCCATTTGGGTTCTGCTGACGGCTTGGATGGTGGTCGATGGCACCCCAACGTCCAAGGAACGCGGCGTGGATGGGTGGTAATGGCCAATCGCAGGAAACGGGAAGGTGCCATCCAGAGGCTGTTCCTGCCAAATGCAGGAGACCCTATTCGGCTGATTGCCCCCTTCATCTCTTGCACGGCAGCCACGGCGTTGACTTCCCCTCATTTTGTGACTCGGATAATCTCACTCTGTCGCCGTGGCATTACTCAAAACCTGGCTTTGTCAATAACAATAGGACCAACCCTTGAAACCCCTACTCTGCTTCTTCTTTGCCTTTTGCATCTTTGTCCTCGTCTTGCCGCTTCTTCCGCCAACCCAGCTTCGCTCCATTTCACACAAGGCACGATGAGAAGAACGCCGACATCAAATGTCTCAAGCACACGCACACCATTGCCGTTGTCTGCATCCGCTGTCTCCTGAGCAAGTCATGGTTTCCGAATCACGTCGATGATGTGGCCTATGCCTTGAGAGTGGTAAGTGGCCAGGCAAGACCGGCAGGTCATGTGATTCCAAGTGAGGGGAAAGAGACGGGATGAAACCCAAGATGCAGCATTCACATCTCTTTCTTCCCTCTGATTTCTTTCTTGTTGGTGTTGTTGATTCCCAAGTCGTTATGCCCGTATTGAGTTTCGTTGTGGCCCTTGAGCGACCTACACCAGCAAGAATGACACCAATCCTTCAACAACGGTGGAGTCGGGTGGGCCTGAGCCAAAGCACACGATAATCTATAAAGTAAGTCAAAGCAGGACCTCAGAGATGAATGATCCCGTCGCGGCATACTAACATATAGACAGAGGCGTCTCATCTCCCAGAGAGTTCACCAAGGCCTTATGATTCTGTATCCAGGTTTGTGATGAAGTTCTCTTCTTCCATACTCCCACCAAAGCCCGAACCTCCCTGCTTTTTCAGTACAAGCAAACGGGGAGAGAAATGAGCCCTATGTGCGTGTCGACGGCAAAACACACATTTAGTCATCGACGCCGGTACATTTTCGACATATATCCCAATCCTCCGATCCATACTGGAACGTCCCCAATGTCGCTGTTCACTTGAACCCGTTCTCACCACTGTCCCCGGAGTTCCCTGGCATGTCGTCGTTCGCATCGTCTGCTGTTCAACCTGCCCAAGCCTTCCGAGCCCGGAAAGTGTTTATGGCCCCATAATCTACCGTCGATACCAACTCGTTTGTGCAACACATCGCGCGTCCAGATGTCGTCTAATTCATATATTGGTGCTCACTCGAGCTCGTGCGATCATTTCGTTCGAGACGCCGCCCTGGCCGTCCTCGAAATCTCGACTTTGTTTGATTGAAGAATCTTGCATAGGACCCCGTCCGCTATAGCCTCGTTCGTTTCGTCGAAACTGTTGTCAGTGCCCCGTGGTGCAACTGGTCAGACTACAATGGTTGAACTTTTAGCAATACTCCCTGGAGATCATGCTACTCAATGGCAGTCAAAGCCTTCCCGACAAACCCATCGGAAGTGGTATGTTGACTGTCCTGGAGCTTGAAAACATTGCATCTTGACCAGTATTCCCAGCGATCACTTCAGACCAGCTCGTGACATTGTCGTCAGGTGGATTTGCGTTTCTTTACATACCCTCACAGCAGCTCCACTATCAAATCCCACAGATCATTCAGTTGCCTCTTAACCCACTCGAACGACTCGCTCATGCCCGCCCTATTGGTCTTCGCTGTGCGCTACGGCTAGCGACAGACGCTAGCGAGGGTAGAATTTACACCGTGTGGAGATCTCTTTTCCATATCATGAAGAAACTTCGATCGGAATTGTGTGCCTTGAAACGCAGGCACCAAGCATCGAGAGACCCATTATGTGTTACAGACCATGGTCACGCCCGGGTCAATTCGGCTAAGCTGGAAGAACAGTGTCTTCAAGCCTGTCTCCGGCTAGCCCGCCAACCCCCGGCACCGGCCCACGGGAGCTCAGCAAATGCCTCATGTTTACAGCTATCATGCAGCAGATAAAGCTTCTCGGAACGATGTCATCGACTGAAAGTTAATTGAGACGTCAATTGGAACATCAATACGTGAAGTCACGATTATCAGATGAACCATTTGTTTTGTGATGGTGGAACAAGGAAAATATCCATATGCATTGGAAGAAGCGGGATGAATGAGGCTTTTTATTTTACAAATTGATCCCTGGGAGGAATTATGCAGAATTTCCCCAATTCTAATCATAGGAAAGTGCCTATGACCAATGTCACTCCCAGATCTCTATCCCGTCTATTACAAGACAACCTCCCCTCTATCGTGCAAGCTGGCATCAAGCGCACCCATGTCAAATTTTTCAAGACATGGCACAATGCACTTCGCTCAGCAGCCTCCTCTGTCTCGTTGACTCGATCATTCGGCACGAGCCTACCCAATTGGCCGGGAAATAACTTAGGTCTAAAATGGAGCATGTTAGTTCATGCTCGAAAGGGAATAGAAGTGCGAGAATAGGGAATTGACTTACGAACTTGGCCATGAGGGCAACCATCAGATCGAAAAGACCGATGGCCTCGACGAAAGCGAAACCCAGAATGGCATAAGAGAAGAGCTGGCCACGGAGGGCAGGGTTGCGGGCAACACCGTTAAGGAGGGCGGCGAAGACGAGACCGATACCAATACCGGCACCAGTCAGACCAATGGCGGCGGCACCCATACCCAAGTTCTTGGAGACCTCAACCATGGCCTGGGCGATCTCGGAGGAGTAGGCACGGCGCTGGACCTGGAAGGCGTTGCGGCTGGTAGCCTGGAGAAGAGTCTGACGCTTCATGGCCTGGAGGGGGCTGGCGCCTTGAATCGATTGTGAGCGAATTGTTCATTCATCGTGATGGGCGAAGTTCGATCGAGTCGGGTTCGACACCAGCTCAATTGAGCTCGAAGAAAAATTTTTGCCGCATCAGAAACTTACCAGAGATGGTTCGCTTGCTGGCAGCAGCGACGGGGGCTCGGACAGCAGGGCGAGCGGCCTTGACGGCCATCTGGGAGGCCAGGCGAGAGGCGAAGACACGAGAAGAGGCCATTGTGATTGATGTGTGAGGGGAGATGGTTGATGTTTGAAAGAGGGAGAGGCTGATGGGAGGTTTAAAGAAAAGAGATACGGAGCTCAACACGAGACAGGACGGTAGTGGGAAAAGGAAAAGGGAAGAGAGAGCGCCTGGAGCCGGGAAGAAAGTGAGGATAGGTGGGCCCACACGGGTGGATATTGTCAGGGGGGTGAGGATGTCAGCCGGGGCAACGCTGGGAAGAAGGGAACGACGATGAATATGGGAGAGATGATTGTTACGGCGAACACGGGTGAGAATGTGACTTGAGCACGAACTTGAACAGACGAAAACCTCCCACAAACAAGATATTTGCCCGCTATTAAGCAGTCCAGGACCGCTGGAAAATGATGGGAATGGGGATGATATCACGGGTGCGAATTAGGCAAAGGGATTGAGCTCTGCACGGGCTGCTTAGCCGTCGGAGGGAATCGGGTGGAGTGAGATACAACAATGCTGAGCTGTGATTGCTCTGGAAGGACTGAGAAACCTTCAGGCCTGAGGCTTTTACAGTCGGAGGGACACACTTGGCGGTGGACCATGAATCATGGTTGAAGGGCTACAAGGAGCGCCAGCTAATAGATTGGGCCGGCGATGGAACGCGCAACATTGAGTGAAATCTCGGTACGGAGGAGGGACAAAGCCGGAACAACGAGAACCCCTACAGCTAAGACTAAAAAAGATATTTTGCGGCAACGGACAACGACGGTCGTACCGGATCTCCGAGACAATACAGCCAGCAGCTTCAATGAGATGTATCATCTAAACAAGTAGGTAATTGAGGTCGCCTTCAATCACATAAACCCGTTGAAATGGTAAAAATCGTCCAACTATGAAAAGCATCTTGACGCAAAAGTCGTCAAGAAGTTTTATCTTGATGACACGAGGTACCGTTACAGTGCTGACGCTTGTCTAGCCAAGGCTAGAACAGAATGACAACAGAGTTGATATCAGAGCTGGTATCCGTACCTGGACATTGGATGCTGCCGAGATCTGATTTTGATTGGTTATAGGCTTAGCCAAGTGCAGCAACACACCCACCTATAAAGAGAGCAATGTGTACAGTGACAAGACACAGTACGAGCTGAGATTTCTCTCGGTGGCCTTTACAGAGCCTAATCGGCGAATCAAGGGACGAGTTTCCCACGTGTGTGGATGGTGAGAGACACTTCGAAGGATGCATTTGATACCGTAAAGTGAAGGTAAAGTCAATCCTGTGAGGGAGGGGACCAGAATCAAAGCCTTATTGAAAAAGACATGTACAGTACAAATGGGTCCTGTCTCGACAAGTTCAGGTTACTGCAATATCAACCATTTGAGCGTTGGTCTTCTCGATCATCTCGCGGAAGCGGTCGCTGAACATCCTGCCTCTTGCTTATCGATCGATCACTGAGTTTGAGTTGACTTTTCTTAACGATCGCAGGCGAATAGAGAACGATCCCTTGATCTATACTCTATGATAATGAACAATCCTACAAACTGAGTACGTAGTATATCAAAAGTCATATGCGGTACGAATGGATCTGTCCTGTAGTTAGTTTCACTGAAGAGCTGGGACATGACAGTAGATCAGCCCTTTACTACCTACCTAGCTAGGTACTAGCTATCGTTGGGCGAAAGGAAAAAATTTTCCCGCTCGATCAAACAGCCCAGATCGAATTTAGGTTTGGCCGTCGATGAGTTGGGACAGTGCGCGAATCAAATGATGGACAGCAACGGGTGGCCGTAGCCTTCAACCTCCTGCAATAATTGCACGGCAGCGAGGCTGAAGAAAGTCAGAAAGGTTTGATATGACGAATAATGTCGTTTTGACCAAATACTCAATTTGTCAAACACTCCCTTTCATATATCAGGTCTTACGGGCGACAATTGGCCTTGTAGCAATATCGTTTTGACGATAATATGGCACCGCTTATGCTCTTTTTGCTACAAAGAACAGAGCCAGTTGCCAATCAAGGTTCGTGAAAGCATGAAGAGGTCAAGTTGCGTTGAAACTTGACATAACCACTTCCGCAGCCACAGAATGTCTAATAATCACGTGTGAAAATAAAGACTGACACTGTATATCGGTAGCTCCAGCCTTGTCCCTATACCCACGTCTGTGAGAAGAGGAGTGCTCCCCATATTTCACATCTCATCTTGAATCTCAAATCTCAAATCTGCAACGGACAACACTTGGGAGTCTGGGGCAACTAGGGCCTGAGAGATTGGGATTGCCTAACCCCTAGGTAGGCAGGCACTGTAAAAGTCGCTGACTTCCAGGCTGACGAAAAGTTTTCGGCCCAAGGGGGTGTGTCAGTCCCAGTGCCAGTACTCACACTGTTGGGCAAGGGCAAAATCGGGACGAGCTTGAAAAAACTCGACCCTGTGCGAAACTACACAAGCTTGTCTAAGCTCTTTACCCTTTTGGGAAAGCTCGCTAGATCGGGCAAAGATAGTTGTCAAGAGTTAGGTATGAGAATAAAGGCTATTTCAGAGCCATTGACCTCGATATACCGTTCAAATACGCGCCGGAAGTCTCAATTACTACGATACGAACGCCATTTCTGAATTCCCTGATGCAATGCTGAACCGCCTTTCCATGCTGAGTGCCTCCGACCGCATCGAGGACGTTTTCCCGTTCGACCTCGGCACGACCTGAGGAAAATGGCATGACAGAGGTAGGTAGTCAACATGCATCCCGACACATTATGTAAACCGCAATAGTTGCAGGAGCTCAACTGCATGATCGAGTCCCTTGTAAGTCACACCAGGATTGTGGCATAAAACTATGATTCTCGATCAAGAACCAGGCGAGCAGAGGACCCTGATGATCCTACTAGATCCAAAGAGAAAGAGAGAGAGAAAAAAAGAGAGAGAACGATGATGATGAGAGGAAGCTCATTTAATTCGAGCACGGGTATCACTATCGCCGAAGCGTCTAATCTATAGGTACATGTCAGCAAATTGTACAACGACAATATCTCGACTCCATCACTCCTCCGCCTCGACCACCTCTTCTTCCACTACCTCGGGTGCTTTGATCGCGTAGCCCTCGACAAACCCAGCAGGATCACACATCCGCTCTAGACTTATCCGATTCTCGGCCACATATCGACGGACCGCCTGCTTGTCCATCCGCACCCGTGGCACCGTCTTGACAACTGGCACGGTCTCTTCTTTAACTCCTCCGTCAGCAGTAGGCGATGTCCTTGTCGTTTCTTCGCCTTTCTTCTCCTCGGCCTCGGCCTCGGCTTCGGCGACAGGCTTTTCCTCAGGCTTGCTTGGGCCCAAACCGGCCTCTTCGACAACACCCATATCTCGCAGCACCTGGAGACAATCTTCGGGAAGAATCCATGTTGCCTTACTGCAGTCGCTGAGATCCACAAGGACCTCATTCTGGGGCGTCTTTGAGTCCATATTGATAGTCAATAGCCATCTCGCGATTTCACCTGCCCAGTAACGTTTGTAGCCCTTCTTACCAAGATCAGAAATTGGCTTCTCCGGCCCGCCCAGAATACCCTCCCGCCGAGATATCTCGTACGAGGCCCCCATCAGCAACGCACCAAGACCCTTTCGCTGCCATGGGGGGAATATAAGGATGCAAGCGAGGTTGTTGTTATCCCATGACATTTTCTCCTTCGAAAAGAATCCCGTAATTCGAGGCGAAGGGGGCTCAGGCTCGGTCGCAGTCTGCAAAGATCGAGTCGGAGGTGTGTAAACAAGTAGGAAGTAGTTAAAACCTGTGACATCGAAGAAGACGGACTTATTGTCGAGGAAGAGCTTTGCGAAGAGTGACAGGTTCTGGCAAAAGAGCTGAGAGCAAAAGTTAGCATTGGGGCTCTCCTTGACATAATGGGTAAACGTACCCCATCCTTTTCACCATCAACCTCCCAAATGCTCCATTCTCCTTCGTCCTGGACGATCTCCTCTACCAACCGAATGTTTCCTTCCCCTTTCCGTCTTTTGGGGCCAGAGGTTTTATTATCATGGGGAACAAGAATCTTTCTACGCCCCCGTGGATGAACGTATACCTTCCGACCAGGTATATGAGTCTTCCTCTCACACACATGGACGTGATGACACCAGGCAACCAATTCCTTGGAGTACTTGAAGCAGGTAGGGCACACGTAGAGGCGATCAACTACTGGGTGATGTTCGCGATCCCGCCGGGATGATGATTTACCGCCTGTAGCTTGATCCTTGGCCCCCAGGTCCTTGCTGCCTGTTTTACCTAGATTGCCTGATGATTCCCCAAGCACTTCTTTTCCATAGTAGCTAGGATACCACGTGCTGAAGCACATATTACCCAACACGACTTTGTCAATGTTGCGATCGGCTCGCAGAGGCGGCCGTACAGAGGGTGGGACAGGAGGCTTCGGAGGGTGAACTGGCGTGACTGTTGGAGGCGGCGGTCGTTCGAGTATACGTGGTGGTTGTGCCGTAGGGCCATGAGGTCGGACAAGAGCTGAGGTCCGCTGGAATGAGTTTGTATGCGACTGGGGCACATGATAGGTGATCTCAGGCGCAACCAAGTCTGATGGTGGACGACCAGCGGCAATCGGCCGAGGTGGGGGCATGGCTGCCATCGTTGTTGGATGGAGATGGTGAGGGGGAGGCCTTACTGCTGGGCCTGGCTGTTCAAGCGGAGCCCATCGCAGCACAGAAGGGGGGTGTTGACTTTGCGCCTTGGGCTGCGATGGAGGTAGTTGAGGACGACCGTTGGAGGCACGACTCCGCTTCTGCTCTGGAGAGGGTGTCGGCTTCGAAGAAGCTGATGATAGTGTAGGTATTATAGGAGGTGGTACAGCCGTTTCTGTGCGTGGTTGAGGTTGTAGTTGCGTCACTGGTGTTGGTGGTGTTGGTGGAATGACTGGGGTTTGACGCGTCGCCCGGCGCGCGCTGGCGGATTTTGATTGAGAGTCAGAAGATGTTGATTTGAGTGCGGATGCGGGCAACGATTCTTGTTCGGAGGGATCTTGGTCTGGTCGCTTGCGCTTTTGAGGCATCGCTGTGCGAGCCTCGATTTAGAAATATGGTGGTTGATAGAGCTTTGCGTGTATGGAAGGGCACTAGGACTTGGACGTGGAGTTTCTGGTATACTGGACTAATCAAGGTAGACTAAGAAGTTGGGGCCGATGAGCCAGAATGGAGGTGTTGTCAAGTGGTTTTCGTTTTTAGCGACTGATAAGTTACGCACGTAGAAACATGGTTCATTTATGACTGGAAGATTTATGTCTTTTAAGGTTGATTCGACATTGGGTCCGTGAGTTATTTTAAGAGAAAGGGAACGTCATGCGATCAGATCTACGGCTAGGTAAGGCGGGCTTGAGTTGTATAATCCGTAGGTAACGTAGGTGGTCAAGACGCGACGCGGGGGATACGGCAAATGTTGCGGATGCTTCCTATCGTGTCACAATCACGTCTATCACGTGCTATAGCTATTGGGTAACATGTCTCATGGTGTTTGAGTTTACTACCACCCACAGCACTACAGTCTTCTGTTATATCACATTATTTCTCAAGTACACTGTACCACGCATGATGTTAGAACGGACATGTTTCAACGTGCTCAATTAGAAGTGCAGGTTTCTAAGAACAACAACAACATTTCAAAGGAGCGAATAAATTCATCTCCAAGTTGAATGAGCAAATGCTCCCCTGTCCTCCACTTCCTGGTTACATTCCAACAACGTAACAGAAACAACATTTCAAAAAGTGAAATAGACTTGTGAAGTCAGACAAAAGTAAGCAACTGCTCCTCGACCCCTTTTGTCACTCAGTGTCGGCGCAAAGAGCAGGTTGGGGCATGAGCTGCCATGACACGGTCAAGGGTCTCATCACCCTCCTCCCAATTCTTGACCAGAGTCAGGAGCCGGCGACGGGCGAGACCAGCATCGCGATTACGGTACACGCTGTCGATTTTGCGCACATCGGTCTTATCGCTTACGAGCCAGCGCCTGTCCTCCTCCATGAACTGACTGTACGAGGTTTCCTCGCCATACCGAGTCTTGACATTGGCAGCAAGATGCTCTTGAACAGCCTTGCTCATCAGAATCTGCGGCCTGGTCGGCTCAGCTGGGTTGGCGAAAGTCGTGTCAACTGCTGGCCTGAAGGTTGCGGCCTTGAGGGCTGGATCTGGCAGAATTGGGTAGGCCGCGAAGTACACGAGCGAGGGGCTCTTGAGCACTGCCTCTGAAATCAGATTGATTGCCGGAGGTGTCACTGCCATATGTCCAAAGTTGAGATAGGACAGATGGCTTTCGGCCGAGACAAGGTCCTGAATGGCAGTTACGGCACCATCCTCGATGTAGTTGTAGGCCTGCCCGAGATCATGGGTGGCATAAGCCTGTCCAAGATCAAGCACTTCGAGAGCGGGATGACCGGTAGCAGCCTTGCACAGCGCAACGGCACCTTTGGTGCTGACTCCGATCGACTGTAAGAGCAATCGAGTCAGATACGATGCCTTAGGTAGTGCTTGAGCAAGGGCATTTGCACCAGAATCCCCCATGGGGTTTGATGACATGTAAATGGACGTCAAGCCGCAGTGCGGAGACATGAGGAATTTCCCAATAGCCTGTGCACCCTCATTTGAGATGCCGTTGCCGTTGAGATAGATATGCTTCAGGGGTAGTTTCGCACCCTCGGGCATCTCGTGACCTGCCAAGCGGTTGAACAGGTCCGAAACTCCTCGGTCACCGAGCTGGGTTTGGTCGAGATCAAGAGTTCGCAAATTCCGAACTCCGGTTATGAGTCGATAGACATCCTCAGAGGCATGTGATCCAAGTGGGTTTCGCTTCAACCAAATGTTGGTGATAGCATCAGACTCGATCATGGCATCGACAAGAATATTGAAGCTGGGTCTGTCGATGCAGTTTCCAGCGAGATACCAAGTATCAATTCGTCCAGGGAGATCGTGGATGAAATTGGCGATCTCATGAGCACCTACAGGGCCGATGATGTTATTGCCCAGGAGGAAGTGGCGTACAAACTCATTAGGTCGAAGCGAGTCCATCAGTTTACCAATGTGATCAGGTCCAACGACCATTTTGCAGAGATCCATGCGTCCATCCTCATAGACAACGCCTTTGCGGAACTCGGCGCCTTTCACACCATAGTAAGGCTCACCTCGTCCATCATCCAGCTCGAAGCCTTTCTCATCACCATTCAGCTTGGAAGTGCCCCCACCCCTAAGATGGTTCAGGAATGGCACAAGATCGGCCTCGTGGGTGATCTCAACAGGCATGGGGATTGCTGGCACACCTTCAAGAGAAATGGGATGCTTAGCAGGGTCCCAAACTCCCTGTGATGTGATACGGGAGGCCCAAACAGGCGCCTGGACACCAGGGGCGGCACCGCTGGACAGGCCACGGGCGGTATGACCGTTGCGAATAGTGGCGTCGATCTTAACCCTAAGCCGCCCGGTATAAGACCGATTGGTCTCACGCTATTTTAACTCCTTCGAGATGTCGCCCGGTTAGGCTTGTCATCCAACTTTTTCGTGGAACCTATGATGCACAGGGTACAAACAGGAAGAAATAGCGACGGCCAGGTTATGACGAGCAGATTTGCGTCGAGGGAGTTCATGAAGGGTATCGTCGATCCGATGCTTATCAAGCGGCAGAGAAACGATTTCATCTGCAGTGAAAGGATGAGAAGGCTTGAAGCCGGGAAGATGAGAATCGAGCTCGACGAGGCTCTTGCGGCAGAGCGTCGCGAGATGGATAGCCAGGTCCACTTCCACCTCGTCGTGGTACTTGGTCGATGGTACCGAAGGCAAAGATGGTGTTGCGTGCTGATGTGTTGAAAATGAGGGCGGCTGAGTATGCCAAAGCTCGGTAGCGGAAGCCATTTCCAAGTGCGCGACTTTGGATTCAGGTTTTATGGTGTACTTGTGAAATCAAAGCAGTCAGGCTTGTGTGTGATATGAAAAGGAAGAAAGGGCTCCCACTACTCCTATCGAGCCTTTTATATACCTACATAATGGAGATGGCTATTGAGTTAAGCTCAGCCTTACCGATAGATGACACCCAAACTCTGTAACAAATCTTCCAAGGGGACCTTGCACTGGCTGGCACTGCCTTGCTGCTTGTTCAGACCTTGTCGAACGCAGGGCGTACTCTGTGCAGTGCACAATTGGCGGCTTGTTTTGCCGAGTGAGTCAACCTCACCTCAAACTTTGAACATGCCCTCGTGTTTCCAGCAGCTTCTGGCGGTGGCCTCCACTTGTGTTCAGGAAAGGGCCGTGAATAGGACTCTGGTGACCATGCGGTTCCGAGTTTCAAGTCGAGTAGGTATAAGTTGCCTGAGATGAATGACAGTCAAAATATTCCCGATTTGACTTTGAGTCTAATCTTCGTGGCCTGGAGCAAAATAATAGTATCACCAAGACAAGAGCAACACTGTAATCACCTCTCTCCACTCTTGACTTGTTGATCTTGATTAATGTTCCCAGCGCCTTGTGTTTGTGTGTTTGCCGTATACGTATCGATTTGATACTGATCGGATATAAACAGAGTGGAGGTTTAAGAATCCTAGATCGTGGCTTGGATCATGCAACATGTAAGGCAACCATGGATATGGCCCACACCTGTCGATCCAAGGGCGTAAGATTGACAACTAGGTGCCATGAAGTCCTAGACTAAATGGGTATCTTACGCTATATGGGTAGCCTCAGCTTACCTTCGTCTTTATAGAAGTATATACATAAAGATGTTAGTCAGAGTGGCATTACTAGGCCAGCAGCTAATATAAATTACCTTATGTTTTAAAAATAATTTGTAAAAGTAAATTATTATATAGCTTTGATTTATAAATAATAAAAATTAAAAGAGGCTGTTAATTAATATAGTATTTTTTAAAGGAAATATAATTTAAAAAGAATTCTGATAGTTTAGGAGACAGCTAGATAGAGAAATTATATATAAAAGATAAAAATATGAGGAACACCGGATTTGAACCGATAACCTTCAGGAATCTCCGTGCTTAATAGCTGGAATCTGACGCGCTACCGTTGCGCCAGCTCCCCATTTGTTGAAAATGGTGGATCAAAGATATACTATATTCCTAAGCCCCCGGCCAAATGGTCCAGCACAAGGTATCCTTGCCGCCACCTGGAAAGAAACCTCGTATCTACTCACTAAAAGAAGCAGTGTGTTGCTTTTAGAATACCACTCTGAAGAAAAAGGTGTTTTAATTCCTGTGTCAATGAGCATGACAAAGTATTCCATGCCTCTAAGTTTATTCCCCGCCGTGCGAAGCATCTAGTACACATACACTGAAGCCTTGGTAAGACGTTCAAACCACCTCAACCCTTCCCCTTTCTATCGCCGTATTCCAGCAGACTACCCACCACCGTCACTCTAAGCGACAAGCGAGTCATTAAAAGAAACTGCAGCTAACGGTGCCTAACGATGTCGGTAAGGAGGAACCACAGGCATTGATCAATAGGTAGCAAATGCTCTCAAGCCGAGACAATATACAAAGTTTAGATACCATCAAAGTCTCCACCGAGATCATCCTCGTCCAAGTCACCTTCCTGGATCTCCTTGGCCATCTCACGCTCACGCTCGCGGGCCTCCTGGGCATTCTTGAGCTCCAGACGATGTTGATTCATAGGGAATCGCATAGCCTAGTGCGAATTAGTCTCTATCCTGTCTCATGAATGAATGGGAAACAAACCTTTACACTCTCATCGTGGAGAGCTAAACAAGCTCGAATTCGGTCGTGGAACGCCTCACCCGGCTCACGAGTAGCATACACGTCACCAACCTCCTTGCTCTTCATGAAACCTCTCTCACGATCCAAGGTAGCTTCAATCACACCGTCGCGGATAGCCTTGGCGACAATGTACTCAGCCGACTCCTCGCTACCGAGATGCAGGCGAATGCAAATGTCACGAAGAGAGATGCGAGAGTAGGACAAAGACATCATGCGAATACCGGTCTTGATGACGTTCTGTCGTAAACGGAGGATGAGGCTGTACGTGCCATCTCGTCGGAAGGTATCGGCATGATCGGCAATGGCTGTCTCAAAGTCCTCAAGATTTCCAACTCTGACCGACTTGACCAGGAGGAAGTACGGCTGGAGAGCGACCTCCATTGTTGGCTGTCGGAACATAGATCGGTCAGGAATGTCACCCATCAACAGCTCAACAACATAGAGCAGCTTGGTGGCTGTCTGAGCAAAGCCAAGGGCGCAGCTGCTAGAAGGAGCCTTTCGAGTGGCAGCAGTGAGATGCTCATGAGCCTCGGTGTAGCGCAGCTGAATAGCTCGGATGCGACCGAGGTAGTAGAGAAATCGTGCTACCTGGTTGTTGACAGCGTTCTCGGGAAACTGGGTATGCGAAACCAAGAGATCAGCCTGGTTGATGTGCGAAGTTGATAGGTAGTTTCGCAGCAGTAGAACGATAACCGAGGCTTGTGTGTCGACATCTTTACGTAGCACGGCGGTTCGAAGAGCGGCGAGGAGAGTTGGCCGGATAGCGACGACGGGGGATTGGGGAGAAGGGGGAAGAGGCGCAATGTGCTCGCAAAAGATGGAGTAGTAGAAGTAGACCTTGGCAGACAAAGAGTCGAGTGTACGGCGATTGAGCGATTGGACTCTGTCCGAAAGGTACTTAGAGAAGTCGGCACCGCGCTGGAACTGCTTGGAGTCAAAGAGGTAGACCTGGACAAGAATACCAAGGAAAATATCAATCTCAGGAATGGGTTCCTTGGCTTCTTTCTTAGCACCGTTCTTGCCAGACGTCTTCGCCTCATCGATTTCCATCTCTGAACCACTCTGTCGGCCCAGGATAACATCTTCGCGCTCAATGGCAGAAAGGAGCGGCTTAACAATAGCACTCGAGTTGGCGGTAGCTGGGAAAGCCTCGGAAATGACCTGTGCAATGATATCGGGGGTCAAACGCTTGCGGATGATGGAGATAGATCGTAAGGCGCGGAGGGAGAATCTGGCGTCGAAAAGTGAAACCGCACGGTCTATCAAAGCAAAGTTGCTCTTGATATCTGCGTTTGAAAGACATGTCAGTGACTGTTTGGCTTGGGCTGGTCAAGCTCCGACGACAACTACTAACCTGCGATAGTCTGTGTTACAGGGTCAACCTTGGCCTCTTCCTCTTCTTCGCCCATTGACACATCACCTTCAGCGTCAGCCGCTGTCTTGTCGGACTTTTTCGACTTTGAAGGAGGAACAACAACGGTCATCTCTTCATCACCATCCTTGGCGGACTTCTTGCCCTTGGGCTTTGTGCTGTCCGTCATCTCCACGTCCTTGTTTTTCTGAACGTTGTTCCCGGCAGGCTTCTTTCCGTTGTTGTTTGGCGTCTTGCTGGGCATGACGATGGGTTTATTTGTGTGTATTGCGAGAATATGATGCTGAAGCTGCAGAAGCTGTTGATGACGATAGTGGGAGAATACTGTTGACCCCGTGAGTCGTGCGCGCGCCTCAGCTTGTCGTGGCGCCGAGTTGGTTGGGCCCGGACGGTGCTGGCTTGAAGAATGTACGGTGCCGAGGCCGAGAGAGCAAGACACGCTTTGAGATAGGAATTAAGACCGTGGTCGTCGTGGGGAGTTTGGTGCTGTATTGGATTGAGGGAGGTTCAAGGTGATGCTGCTGGTTGCTTGCTCGTGCTAGCTCACCAAATGGAGACCGGGGCGTTGGTGACTGGCCAGTGGGCAACTGAGGCGGCTGCTGAGAGACTACTTGGATGGGCTGGAAAGCTACTTGTTTTCACGTCTTATTTTGCGGCGCTCCACTGTACCTCCTAGGTATTCTTAATAAGCTGGTACCTTGTGGGGCCAGGAGCAGTGACGTTTCGATGTTGCCTGCAGCCTTTTGCACAACCTTGAGAATATCACCATGCTTATGTAAATTGTGCAGATATTATGCTAGTCACTTCCAATCTTTCAACTAGGTACTAAGATATAGGTGCCTAAGTGATAAAGTGACGAGACCCTACAGAGCAGCTTCCAAAATCGAGAAAAGGCTCTTTAGCCAAAAATGGATATACAAATAGTATCGCCTAGGGGAACAAATGTGTATAGTTTCAAGACTTCTCTTTCATCATGTTGGCAAGAAAGATGGCAATTTGGCGACACTTCAAGTTCCAGGACTATAGCAAGTGTCGATTCATACTTAGGTAGGCGTATATTATTTGCATCATAACCTAGGAGGTCAACTCTTGCATATGGGAGAGGCACCTCATGTAATCTTGGTCTACCTACTTTCTGAGAATAGCCTCATCATACTAAAACGAATACCCCTTGACGCCGATTTGTTCCGGGTATACACCCAACGCCTGTTTTTGCAAAACACGAAGTGTAACATGCCCGATGTTCTTTTTACTCGCGGATAGGGCTTCTCATAACCACCACCATTTCTCCCAGGGCCAGACCATTATTCACCCTTGCCAGGCATGACCTTCGCTGCCTGGACTGCACTCATTTTTGCAATCCATCCAGTAGACGGCTGGATCTTGCGGACAGTACGTAGCTCATCAGACGAGTATCCAGGGACACGGATGTTGTAAGTTCTCTCCAGGACAAGTTGGATGTCGCGAATCTCGAGCACCTTGGAACCACGCTCCTTTGAGTTTCGACACGCCGCATGAAGGACACTGTCAACAAACGAGTCTGCCATGTTCAGGACGTTCTAGGACTAAGTTAGTAATTTCATCTCAACTGCAGTAGGCGATAAACTCACCTCTTCCACTTCAGGAGTGAGCAGGTTTCCATCTTGCCCCTCCGCCGGGCCTCCGCATACTTGCCGAACAAGTTCGTCCAATTTTTTCTTACTCAAAACGTGATCTCCCTCAGCTTCGTGGTTGTAGGCGGGAATTCTAGCCATAGCCGGTTGGTTCATAACGCCGCCAAGGGTTCCGCTTCCTTGGGACATTGTAGGCCGACCAGTGTTCACGCCACCACCAACCGAAACACCTTGAGGCACGGCTGTGGCCTTTTCGGGAAGCACCTTGGGGATAGGCATTTTAGACTGCATTGGCGTTTGTTGAGGTTGTGGAGGATGTGCATGTGGATGGCCTTGTGGTGTTGGTTGCTGGGGAACGTTAGGTCCCATCACTCCTTGATTCACTGCACTACCCGGTGTAGGTGTTCCAGTTGCGGCAGGCCGGCCAGGCACCGAGGCACTTCCTGGAGTGTTAATAGCCTTCTGGTTTGCAAGATCCATCGCAGCTGAGTGACTGAGAGCCTGCTGAGGACCCGCCGCCGTGACCGGAGCGGAAGCCGCCGCCGCTTGTTGGGGCGTAGGAATCCGTGGCGCGTTCTGCTGGGTTGGCGTCCCAGCCTGATTCTGTGCAGCTGTCGAAGCCATCACAGGATTTATGGGGGCAGCACCAGGTTCCTGTTTAACCTGAACTTGCGCCGCTGGTAGTTGCTGGCGTCCTGGTTGAGGTGTCCCTTGCGCCGGACGTACCTGCGCCGATGTTGCTCCAGGTGTTCCGTTGACTGGGGAAGCTCGACTGACGGCGGCTAACTGCTGTTTAGCAACTTCGACAGCCGCGTTAATAGGGGCAGTGTTAGTTTGCGCGTTGTTCTGTTGCTGAGCCGCTTGAGGTTGGTTTTGCGTTGCCTGGGGTTGTTGTTGCTGCTGCTGCTGCTGCTGCTGTGGCCTCGGCTGTGCTTGGGGTTGATTTTGTTGTGTCGCTGCAGCCTGCTGCACTGGCTGATTTCCTTGTTGCGACAACCTTACAGAGTTTTGTGCTTGCGGTTGAGTTTGAGCTTGTGCTTGGGCCTGGCCAGTGCCCTGCAGACTTCCCTGTTGCTTGCGGACACTGTCAACCCATTTGTGGGCATCCGTATGGGCTTTGAGCTGCTGATCCTTCTTCAATTGTAGCTGTCGAAGCTCATCTTCTTTGAACGGTTGTCCAGCCGCGGCTCTATCATTAATGATTTTATCAATTTGAGCAACCTTCTGTTTGCTCGCATCCATAGTCATCAAGGCTCGGGTATAACGTTCCTTGATTTCTTCTATCCACTTGGTAGCCTCGGCAGCGGATTTATCGATGACGGACTGAGGTGCTCGAAAATTGATCTTATTAACATGCTGCTGGATATGATCGGGGACCGGGTTTCGTCGAACGGCAGCAGCGGCAGCTGATTGGTTACCCGCAGCAGCCCCGGCAGCTTGTTGCTGAGGCTGTGCTTGGTTTGCTTGCCCAGCAGCGTTCTGTTGCATTTGCTGAGGGCGAGCCTGCTGGTTCTGGGCATTCTGTCCTTGCATTTGCTGCGATCGTCTTTGCTGGATCTTTGTGATAAGCATCTTCGAAAACTCTATGATTTTTTGACGGGCAGCAATGTGATCCGGGCTGTTCTGGGGAGAGTTGTTGGCTTTGTTCCAAAGACCCTGCAATCCGGCCTCGTACTTGGACTTTTCCTCGTCACTCAATGTTGGAAGGTTCCTGATCTGGTTGGGCTGATACATAGGTGGTGGGCGTTGCTGTGCCTGACCAGCACCAGCTTGCTGGCCTTGGCCTTGCTGGGCCATCTGAGGATTCATAATGAATGTGATGGAACAGAACCGGAGGCAGGGTCGTTGCTACGGGACGGATCGAATGGTATGGGCACACAAGCTAGTGGCGCCAGAGTCCTTGACGAGGATGAAGATTGATAATGCAAGTACAATACAACAAATAAGAGGATCAGAAACTTCAAGACCAAGAATAGAACCTATTGTTAAAATCTGGTAGTGTCGTGAATCACTTCAGACACGCGCGTCGAAGAGGACGTGAGAATGACACGGAATAAGTGTCGGTCCGTGTCTTTGTATTTGTGATCATGACTGGGGTGTGGTAGTTGTTGTTGGGGTCTCGGGGAAGTACAGCTTGTCTTCAGTGGAGTGACTGAACAGGAGGATTGTTCAATTTAGTGGAACTGGTCTAACTAACAAGTACCTAGACACCTAGGCATGTGTTAGCTCTGGAGCACGTCTGTCAGGATGGGCTGGAGCTATCAAATCGTTGCTCGTTAGGTGTCATCATTGGTTTTCAAATTGTCGGTCGGGGGGTTGACTTTGCGCGGGGGAATACGCCATACGGATGGAAACTTCAGCGTGTTATATGTCCATAAACACGTCGATTACCAGCGTTATCAAGAACCAGATTTCTGGAGTATCATTCATGCGCCAAAGTGCGTTGATTGACCTGGTTGATTTCACCTCTCTCTTTCTCAACCTTTGACTTACCAGTTGTCTTCCTGTTCGGGGTTTCCAGGTCTTAGCTACCTTACCTTACGTATAAGTCAGCAGCCAAGGTAATAAAGAGGAGTTAACAAAGTAAGCCACTGAAGAATCTCCCCAACGATTACAAGGGTCCAGCTTTCCCCATGCATCCAATTTCACCGGGGTCTTTATCCAAGCTTAGCCATAGTTACCCTTACCTTAGCCCATCCATTCACTCATCTCCACCGGAGCCCGTTCATCTTTCCATCTGGCCATTGCCTGCCTGTCTTATCTTCCCTTCCTTCTTCTTCCTTCTTCTTCCTCTCTTCTATTCCTCTCCAGCCGTTTCCTCGAGGTCGATATTTGTTGATTAACTTGCGCCATACTTCACTGTCAACTATCACAAGCTCATTGAAGTAAATCGCCAATATGCGCTTCTCGTCCTCCACTGTTCTTGCGGCTCTGCCCGCCCTTGCTGCCGCTCAGGACTCGCCTATCGACCAGTATAAGGCCCAGTTCCAAAATGTCATCGGACAGTTCGCCTCATATATTCCCAACCCAGGCCACCATGACCCTGTCGCAGCCGCTGAGGCGAAGGCTGGTTCTATGAGACTCAACGTCCTGACCCTTGAGAACTGGAAGCAAACCCTTTACGAGCCTGTTTCCGCTGGTGCTACTACTCCTGAGGAGTGGTGGTTGCTCATCTCTGGCGGCAACAAGACCTGCTACGGTACGTTTGCTCACCAGCAATTTACACTATATGATTTATGCCATATTTTTTTATTGCCATCGTGTCAGTCGTAATGAACTCTTACTAACATGCAATTACAGGTCGATGCGGAACTGTCGAGCAGGCCTTCAACGAGACCGCTGCCAAGTTTGCGCTCCTCGACAACACCCCCCATATGGCCTACTTGAATTGCGACAACCAGCCCATTCTCTGCAATGCCTGGTCTGCGGGCCCCGCCAGCCTCTATATCATTGAGATGCTCCCCGAACCTGCGCCCGTCGAGATTTACAGCAAGAGGCTTAACTTGACTACCACAACCTCTGACACTCTGGTTGCCTTCCACGAGTCCGGTAGCAAGGACCAGTTCCATCGCATTGACAGCAGCTGGTTCCATCCCTTCAACGGCAAGCTTGCCGAGTACGGCGTAGCTGTTCCCTTCGGCTACCTCATGTGGGCTATGGGTCTCATCCCCAACTGGCTCTTCATGCTCGTTGTCTCTTTCGGTAGCCGCGCCATGATGTGAGTTATCTCAACCCCTGAGCCAAATAAACGTGATACTAATAGCACCAGGTCCCGTCGCATGCAAGGCGTCAACGGTGCCCCCCAGGCTGGTGCTCAGCGCGCCCAATAATTCGGTCTTAGCAAACACTTGACAGGCTTTAGTGATGGAACCGTCAAATTGTTCGATATCTGGGAAAATGTTAATTTGTCGTACAAATATATGAAGTTTCTGGTTCGGAGAGATCATGATTATTCTCGTGAAGTTGTAGACGCCCTTGAAGTGATCTGTTCGTTCATGATTTGTTTTCGCAAGCTGCTTCCACGTTTTTGAGGCCATCAATAACCCCCTCGCTTATTCGACCATTAGCGAATTTCCCATATCGTAGATCGCTCAATGCTCCTATAGTCTGTTGTACAGAGTCGAGTAAAGTTGCTTCTTCCTCTTTCAAATGTGCAAGTTCGGCATGTAGTGCACCTGCGGCACCCTCAAGTTCTGGAATAACAGAGTTGAGAGTATGTTTGGCACTCGCTGCACCTGAAGCATCTCCAAATAGCTATAAGCAGTGTCGGTCAGTATTCGCACCATGATGTGTACTCGTTTGGACATACTGCTCGCTCCATCTCGATCTCGGCGTCTATATCCTCTCGCTCTGCCTCGCGCTTAGCCCGCACGACTTCTCGCCGCATTGTGATCCCTCGTTTCGCTTCATGTGCGATGTTCTCGGCGACTTGGTCGAGAAGATCTGTGCGTTGAGCTTGTAGATCTCGAAAGAGTGATCGAACCTGAGGTGAGGATTGTAGTGGACGGGGAAAGAGGGCTTTGAATTGCTCGAGTGTGACGATAGCGGTCAAAGGAGATGGCTGGATGAGGTAACTTGCAAGGAGCTCTGCTTCCGTTGGTGCCATGTCTATGGTTTCGAGTTGAGTTATCCCTCGTGCAACTGTTGAAAAGGATCCTTGATTTTAGGAAAGGTATTGGATCGATATGCTCAGCTTTACCATGGGATACAATCGGGACGCGTCTTGAAAATGAAGCGCGTTAAGTGCCCCACATTGCCCAAGCCTAAATCATACAACCCCAGCTTACACAACAGGACGTTATTCAGGAACACTACCCAAGCTTTCAATGCCTCGATACGAGACAATAGGGGAGATTTTGATAGACCTTGCTGAATACCATTCGGCGTCCTCCTTGGCTCTTTTCCTCTTCTTCCCTTTTTTTTCTCTTTCTGTTGATAAATCAAGTTTCATACAAACACAAGCTGGGAACAGCTTAATGCATCAGTGTAGGTACATCCATTTTACATATCATACATTTATGTTTCTTGGGCTTCTGTTTAAACCTTGGAGTGCCCGCCGGCGCCCCTTTTCCATCACGACTAATAACAATGGCAATATTTGAAGCTGAGCTGCTGTGAAGTTGACCTCGAGATTTGGCCATCCTGTGCCAGCAGGTCAACGAATCAGGTCCCCGCCAGAAATCCGAGGAAACGGCCAACGTCTACTCACGAAATACAGTATCATGTCTTCTTACTGGTGCTGGCGCTCGGTATGTGAAAGGATCACAACAGTATTGAAGCTGAATAGCTCAGGGACTCTTGTATCAGCTGGGATGATTTATATAGAAATAGTATAAAGGCATAAAGCATACTGCTCATGACCCTTCTGTTGTCCGCCAGCAATACAGTTCCCCAGCTCAACCTTCCACTACGTGTACCCAACCTCGAGAGAGATATATCCGAAGTACTCGAGGCTAGATACCATGATGAAGAGCCATCTAAATGATAGCTAGACGGGAGAAGGTGAGATCAAGGAGAATGTTTGTTCATAGAGGTGTGTTGGCATCTCTAGGGGACTCGAGTGTAGTCTATGCGTGTGATTCACTGCAAGTTCAAGAAAGTCGAAGGTCTCCAAAAAAAAAAAAAAGAAAAAAAAAAAAAAAAAAAAAAAACAGACGACGTCCAGTCTACTCATGTCAGTTCCAGTGAACTTCAGAGGCACACTTCAGTAGGTACAATGTGCAGGGCCATTTCCCAGTGACAAGAACCTAAATTGGCCTGGCTCCAATATGGATTGGATGTCTTCAGAGCGGGCATGGAGGGGTCACCTCCCACTAATTCAGCCCAATGTCAGCGTTGGTTTTCCACTACCCACTCCTTTGTTACCAAATCCCTTATCTTATCACGCTGAAGCACTTCCATCAGCTTTGACTCTAAACCAACCTAAGGGGGCTGTCGCGTCGCGTGGTCACAGTGAACATCCCCTGTTTCCTCATTAACGCGAACTAAGTGTGTACCCTCTCCAAAGTACGGGTACCTTACCGTAAATTGTCATCAGAAACCTGTACGTGCACTGTATCTGAGCATTCAATCTCATCCATCCATCCACCCATCCATTCCCATACCCATTGTTCTTATTATCAACACTCATCGATTTTGGACTTGGCTAGACTTTGAAGAACTACATCCGTGCTTTGTTAACTTTGCTTTCATACTACTTCTTTACCACTCTTGTAACTTCTTCTCTTTTTTTTGTCCTTTACATCACAGACATGGCTCCTGCTCGACAACAACCGGCGCCACCGCCGTTCAGCAAAGATGAAAAAGTGCTCTGTTTCCACATGGACATGCTCTACGAAGCCAAGATTATGGATGTTCAACCAGGTGAGAAGCCCAGTGACGGATACAAGTACAAAGTCCATTACAAGGGGTGGAAGAACACCTGGGACGACTGGGTGCTGGTTGACCGTATCCGGCCATTTGACGATGAGCACAAAGAGCTGGCTGCACAGTTGCACGCGCAGTTGAAGCATAACATCCAACGAAGCACTAAGCAGCCGAAAAAGGGCCTGAGAAGTGGTGCTGAGTCTGCTAGAGTCAGCGAGGAGCGATCAGGCTCTGCCACTGTTCAAGGAGGCAGGGGAGGAAGACGAGGCAAAGACTGGGAATTGGAACAGGTAAGAAATTCTTTGCTTGTTGATGTTTCTTGCTACATTACCCAGATCATCCCACTCAATGCTTTGTTTATTCTTGTTGCGAGTGTTCTCCGGCAGTTCTGGGTTGTGATATGCAAAATTTGGCCTAGTTGGCCCTTTGGTGAGACAGGTTGAAAGAAGAGGCATCTACACTCTGTTACACTATTCATCCATGTCTCCTTATCTCAAAACTGGGAGAAGGTTGTTATTGTATCAAAGTGTGTTTTCCCATCTGATCGGTTGAACCAGGGCCATACCGAGCCCTATATTGTGATCCAGCCTCAGCCTACATTCAACACTGCCTATGGCGCTGCCGTTTCCCCCCTCCATGATTCCTTTCTTGTGACTACTCGCCCTTGTCCCAGCATCAAAATTCCACGTTGACAAGGCATCATTTCTACGCACTACATCTTCCCTCCCACAGCTTTTGTTTGCTTTACCGTTTTCAAAGTACCCGTGCCTCCTAGTTTTCTTCCCCCTCATCATAACATTTCCCTTGCTTGAGCACTTGCCCCCTGTCACCCCCAGCCCTTCATCAACAGCAAAACATTGCGGCGTCATGGAACCGACGGGCGGCCTTTCTGCTCCGCAAGGCTTTTTCCCTGTCTCGAATGTTCGGGGCTCTCCTGATTTGGCTCAGCCTGGCAAGTCGATGGATTCCTTCAAGTCCTCTAAGAAGGTCAAGTTGACCGACCTCAAAGAACCCAAGGACCATCTCACTCTTCTCCCCTCTAGTGGTCACCGCTATGTAACCGAGTCGGGTAAACTGATCCATGATGATCGCTACGTTATGCCCCTGACTGTCGAAGACGAGCCAAAGCAGCCACGTCAGAAGCCCCTCAAGCCTAGTGCCAAGCCCAAGCCGCGCTCATGCGACCAGCTCGAGACGGTATATCGATCCCATATACACTCCTTGATTTCATATGCCTATACAGTGGCCACCAGCTGTTTCACCGCTCGAACAATCCGTCATGTGCTAATCTTGCTTTAGGAGGATGCTTTCCACAACAAACCTATGATCAAACTCCCGGTGCCCGACCACATTCAAGCGATGCTGGTTGATGACTGGGAAAACATCACCAAGAACAACCAGCTTGTCCCTCTTCCTCACAATAAGCCAGTCACCAAGATATTTGAAGACTATCTTGCCCATGAGCGTCCACACCGCGAAGAGGGATCGTCCAGCATGGACATCTTGGAGGAAGTCGTCGCAGGCTTCCGCGAGTACTTCGAGAAGGCTCTTAGCAGAATCCTGCTGTACCGGTAAGTGTGACTGCTTTTGAACGGTTCAGATAGCTGACTGTGACTAGTTTCGAGCGCCATCAGTACATGGACCTCAAGAAGCTCTGGGAGAACACTGAGGCGAATCCAGAAATCACCAATGTCTGCGATGTCTATGGCGCTGAGCATCTTGCTCGACTAATTGGTACCTATTTCCCTTCACCCCCCTTTATAGATAATTTCTTGCTGACCTGATGCTACCAGTCTCTCTCCCCGAACTGTTGGCGCAGACCAACATGGACCAGCAGTCCGTGTCCCGTCTTCGAGAGGAGATAGGAAAGTTCAACGTCTGGCTAGGACGTAACTGCGAGACATATTTTGTCAATGAGTACGAGACTCCCAGCCAGGAGTATATTGACAAGGCTCGTAGCTTCTGAACAGCACAATTTACCAAGGAAACCATAGTTTCTAGTACCAGGGCTTTTGCCTTGGGCGTCGTCTGCCCCACCACTTCAGACTGTGTTTTCCTGGGGCAATATCAGGCTGTAAGCTCTGGTAGATGGGCAGCGAGGGACAAACTAGGAGTTTCACTCACATTATGACCCATTTTGGGGTAATATGACTCGCGGTTGGGATAAAGGAGGGCTAGACACGCAATTGTGAGATAGTTGGGGTATTCGTGATACATCTTGTAATGAGTATCGTGTTCGGGGTGTTTAGGGTCTCAATGCGATAATTCTTGTATTTCATTTCTCCATCCAAAGCAATTTGTGAATTAAAACTTGATGTGTCTTGATCGCACTTCTATAGTTTCGTCCTATCTTGCACCAGCTTTTATACAAGGGTCATTACAGTATAGTACACTCCCATTTCTCTTCCTTGGTATCATCACATATTTTTACATTCTTGGCACAGCCTTCTCAATATAGAACCCGGGATCCGGCGTCCGCGCAGCCTTTACTTCTCTTTTGCTCAGTGCGCGATCCACCTCCTCAACACGAACCAGCTCCTTCACCTTGAGGATCATACCGGCGAACTGTGGGTGAACGGGATGAAAGACGGTCTGCATACGACGGCGCAAGCCTAGCGCGGCGAGGACACCTCGTGTGCGCTCGGGAAGACCGATGGCGGAGCGATGAAGGGTGATGCGGAAGAAAGACATTGTTGGAGGTGGTTTGTAGTGGTTGATCCTTGGGAGAAAATGGAGCGCAGGATCTGTGCTTTGCGTGAGCGAGATTTACCTATAAATGGGAGATGTGAGTGACTTACCATAGATAGCTTGCAATTGGAATCGAAGAAGCCCCAGGAAGAAACACCAACCCGCCGTTCACGTTTCGTCGGTCGTCGTCAAAGAAGCATGAGCTCAAGAATCGGCGTCAAAATCCCTGGGTACGCCAAACCTTTTCTGGAACGTCACCGATTTCTAGCATGTCATGTGACCACCTTCCGAGGACTTCTCATGATGAAGCACGTGAGTTAAGTCATCGGCCTCAGAAACACATCAGACTTCAGGTGACGTCTTCTCCAAGACGTGCTCATTGCTTCAAAGGGTTCCCTGAGGTACCGGGATTCGTTTCCTCTTAATCTGACATCTATGGTCGCACTGTTATCATCAAAGATTCGGGAGCTGGGGAACGCTCCACACCCAAAAGAGATTCGGATTGATACAAGAGTGATTCGAATTGGAAAGATGAGGGTTCTCAAACCACCAGATCATGTTCATCATGACAAATTAGGCATGTGACGCGAAAAGATCTCATAGCAAACATCAACATTCATGTCTATAGAATCAAGCGAGTAATATGGAGGTCCATCTTGCGGCCTCCAGCACTAGTTACATTGTATTGTAATCCTCATACAGACCGTCGTTTTTTTTTTCCACGACGCGTCCAGGCCGGCACAAAATCATCAAATGCTCGACGCCTTATTTCTTCCTTTCCCATTTGAATTATCATTCTCCATCTCTTACAGAGAGACTTCCACCCGGCCCTCAGCACCAGGGGCTCCAGCCTCCCGAAGGTTGGGGAGGAGGTAGGTGATGTCATCCCAAGGATGACGGTAAAGACCAGTACGCAGACGCTTCTGGTCGAGGAAATGGGCAATAAGACCAATGCTTCGGCCAAGAACAAAGAGACCGTTGAGAACACCCATCTTGAGGTAATCCTCAGCCTCCTCGGCGGAGAAGGCACCGCAGTTGCGGACAAGATCGACGAAGCAGACAGCAATGCAGCCATCAACGTTGAGAATCAGGTTATCCTTCTTGGAGGTGGTGACAGTCTCGACAGCAAGAGCGTAGTCAAGGAGCTTGTGGCTAGGGAAGTTGTTGAGAACGTATTCCTTAACGAGCTCGACTCGGAGATCGGGGTTGTTTCGGGACTTGATACGGTGTCCAATACCGGGAATGAGCTTGTTGGCCTTGCGCATGCTGTCGACGAAGTCACGGGGGCTGAGACCCTTGTCGAAGGCACGGGTGAACTCCTCAGCGGCACCGTCGAGAGCACCACCAAATCGGGAGCCAATGGTCAAGAGACCAGAAACGAGGGCGCTGATCAAGTCCTTACCAGCACGGGTAGTGATAATGGTGTTCATGGCACCAGAGACGGCGGGACCGTGATCGGCAGTGAGCATGAGAACCATCTCGAGGAACTTGGAAGCGTATGAAGGCAGACGGCGGCGGAACCACAGAAGAGACATGACACCGCCAATGCCGATATCCTCCTTGAAAACGTCCGAGATGGGCATACCAGCGTAGAGAAGCTCCTGGCCACGGTCATCAGAGATGGTGGAGATGAAGGCAGCAGGCTTTCGGATGAGACCGAGCTCCTGCGCCCAAGAGTAGTCGAGAGGAATCTTGGGAACAACGGGCTCGGGCTGGGGAACGATGGTGCCTTGTGAGACGAGCTTGTCATACACTTCCTTGAGAGTGGCGGGAAGATCCTCAAAGGTAGCCGGGACATAGAAGCCGGCCTCCTTCATCTTCTCGTTCTTCATCTTAGCAGTCTCAAGCTGAGAGTTGGCGAAAGAACCAGCGTGACCGAACTGAACCTCGGTCTTGAACATGCTGGCGCAAGTGCCAATGGCCCAGGCGACGATGGGCTTGGTGATGATACCCTGCTTGACAGCGTCAATGACCTTGTACTCCTCAACACCACCGACCTCACCGAGCAAGACAAGGATCTTGCACTCAGGGTCGGCCTGGTATCGCAGGAGATGGTCAATGAAAGTGGTACCGGGGTATCTATCACCACCGATGGCGATACCCTCATACACACCGTCGGTGTTCTGGGAGATAATGTTGTTGAGCTCGTTGGACATACCGCCAGACTTGGAAACGTAGCCAACGGAACCCTTGCGGTAAAGCTTGGAGGCAACAATGTTGTCCATCATACCACCAGTGTTACCAATCTTGAAGCTGCCGGGCTTGATACCACCAACCGTAGCAGGTCCGATAATGGTAACGCCCTTCTTCTTCGCGACGTGGGCGATCTCACGAGCTCGCTTGAGAGTAATTGTTAGCTATTTTTTTTTTTTTTTTTTTTTTGGGCACATCGCCATTGGCATGTACTTACTCGCTCAGGGACACCCTCAGCAATAATAGCAATGGTCTTGACCTGAGGGTTCTCCATAAGCTCCATGGTGGAGCTGTAGACACTTCTGGAAGAAGCAAAGTTGACGACAACGTCAACATCGGGGTGCTTGCTCATTGCCTTGTCAACCTGCTGGTAGACGGGCAGCAGAGTCTCGCTGGTTCCCCAATACATCTTGCTGACGAATTGACCACCGAAAGTGTAGATGATACCGGCGACCGAGGGCTTAGAGCGCTTGCAGATGAAGTCGAAATCGAGCATGCCCTGGACGGCTCGGGGCTGAAGACCGTAGACGAAGCATCGCGTCTTGTCGGTGAAGAGAGCGTGCTCGGGAAGAGGGCTCAGAGGTCGGCTTGGAGCCGGGAAACGCTGAATGTTGTCGTTGGCCGACAGGCCGCTGGAGGAAGCGGGAGCCATTGTGAATATCGAACTTGAACGGTGTGAGTAGAGGCGGGAGAATTGAAGGTTTAGAGCGCTGGAGGAACCAAATAAGGTGTCAGCTGCTGGGGAGAGGAAACGCTCTGAGCTCTCTGGGGAGAAGTTGGCTCAAAGGAATTAGGTATGGGGGGAGATGTATGAAGAGGAAGATGGGGAAGGAATTGAGATGAGTAGAAGAAACGGTCGAGAAGATCCGTCAGTTTGAAGGAGACAAAGTCGGAGACGAGACAAGACGAGGGGGAGGGGAGTGAGTGGATGGGATGGGACCTAGAAATCAGGAGGAATGACTGAACGTCTCTGGTGAGGTGGGAGGTGGGCAGGTGAGAGCTGGACTGGGCTTGGGTTTTTTGGTTTTGGTTGACTTTCAAGGGTTGATGAGGCTTCTCTCAGCAAGCAGTGGACAGCTGTAGCACCAATTCACCGCGGTGCTATGTCCTGTCGGGTCCTGCTTGAGGTCTCACCACACCCAAAAAACTTAGTGGGGTTGACGCCTCTGCAACTGCAAGGACCGCTGCTTGGGGTTCAAGTAACGGGTACTTCAGGTACAGTACATCGAGGGGCAGGAAGTTTACCCCTGTTGACCCACCTCCCGGTACATCACTAGCCACCGCTCGCGCCAGGTTTCTCACGCAACCCATCGCCCATACCCGCACACCCAGACCATATTTTTGGAGCAGATGGACGGGAACAAGCTCACTCACTCACCTTTGAGAGCCAACAATTGGGTCTTGCCTAATGCCTTTTTTGGTGATATCTCTCTTGAGAAACTCAATTGCCAAGATGGGGAATTCCTCGGCCGACCAAATGGGCATCCAATGTCTCTAGACGGCAAGGGTTGATGTAGTTGAATTTGATCAACCAGCCAGTTGGGGAAGAAGCCTGTGTTTTCTTTGGGGATTTCGCTTGTTGCAGGGTCCTCTTTTTTTTTTCTTGTTGATCTGTTGAATCAACGGGCTTTTTTTTTTTTGTCTGGTCAAGGCGGGTTTGCAATTGAGCTTGAAGACTGGAGCTGCCACACCATGAGGGGGCCGTTGTCCATGCCAGTCTACACTTGTAAGAGGCGTTGTGATGGCGCTTATCCCCCACTATGGCTCCGAGAAGTTTATGAATGGCCAAATTTGAGACCATCAAGTAGTAAAAACTACTGGTAATGCTTAAAGAATCAGTGCATATTGTTTCGCGGCCAAGAGAAAAGAGACATGTCGACTGTGGTCCAGTGAAACGATGGGGTCATCCCGTGTTTTCGTGTGCAGCCAACCCATGCCCTGCATTATCCATACGGAGTGCCGTCGAAGATCTTGCAAGATCATCGGTATCTCATGAACTAACACTTGAGTTCACAAGTCCGTACAGCTGACGGTACAGTAATACTCGGAATGTCGTAAGCCTCTGCTTCAGGAAACTGGCAGGCTCATGATCAGGCGCCCTTGGTCAAGTCGGTGATTTTCTTGGCTGGTGGTGGTATCATGTTGAGGTCCGACAGCCTTCCAATCCTACCAGACCTTTTTCCAGGTAGGGGAATGGAAAGGCGGCATGGAATCATTGTTGAGTGGGACACACATGCTCACATTAGCCAAGGGCGGCTGGACTGAAGCTAGCCCTACCGCCTTGGTACAATAGCAAGGCTAGAAAGATGAATCAAGTGAAACTTGACTGTCACTAAACAGCCTGCATTTGCATCTGTAACTGCGTTGAAATTCCCTACCCGTCAAAATGAAGCCACTTCCTCATCTTGGGTCTCCTCCTCCTGGACTATCTAGACTGTCCGATTGATGTTCCACAGATGGTCTGCAGTTCCAAAAAGGCATTCATGCTTGCACAGCCTGTCCTGTAAAGAAATTTCTCTCCACCGAACATCGGAAGCTTAGATATGCGATTTGATGGATACCGAACCCGTAGCCAACCGGTAGTTGTGGGTTCGGAGTGAATAGCACTGAATAGAATCGGATAGCTCAAGAGCTTGAGGTGAGGCGAGGTCCATCATGGAGGGGAATGGAGGGGCAGGAAATCAAGCTTAGACCATGTCGGGGGTGGCGTCCAGCCCAGGCGCTGACCACCAAAACCAAAACAGCCACTGGGCTGGTGTCACCTCGTAGGCTCGCTTCACCTTGAGTTGAGGTACGTCTTCGAACTCACCGCAAGGTCAGCTATGGGCACTTCCCCCGGAACCCGAGTCAATCTTTGCCAATCTCATCAAATGGAAGACTTCCATTTTTGTTTTGGTATCCAAGTCTTTGGGGCAGGCGACTCGCTTCGCGTACCCCGGAGCCAACCGGTGCTTAGGCCATCTACAGGCTGTATCTGATGTCTGTCTGGATCATGGTCTTCCCCAAAAAGCAATGAAAAAGACTCACGAGAAGAAGTGGCCGAACAACTCACGAAAGCTTCCGAAATTTTGAATCGATTGGGCTGGATAAGAATCGGATCGTAGCGTGCGGTGCGTAAATTGGCTGCTGCGGTTTTCGGCGGTTTGATGAAATTCGAATCGACCTGTCGTACGTAACTCAAGGTGTCGGTCGTCTCCCCCTGGTCCACCCTGGTCCTCAACAGCTTGGAGTCGGAGTGACATTGTCCATGTACCGGTACTTGACAATCCCTCATCGCTTTTTGGACCCCGTCCCCAATGGATTTCAGGGCCCAGGTACCTCCGCCACGCGCTGATCGACTCTGTAGCTCCAGGTACCCTCCACTGACCGCCCGCCCCAGGCTCCTAGCCCAGGCCACGCCAGGCCAGGTTGTCGAGCGCCCCTCCACTCCCCCCCTTCAACTTGACCCCTCCACTCCACCCGCTTCGGGTGTCTTCCCCTTCCATTGAGCTTCCTTCAGTTCAGGACCAGTGGTTTTTTCGAGAGAGCTCACCCTCACTCACACACTCCTCAACTTGCAGTGTCTCGTTCCAAACTCTCGCTGCTTCTATTTGCTCCTCCATTCTCACCTCTCTCATCGTCTTGAGCAATCTTCATCCTCTTCTCTTTCCCTTACTTTTTGCCCGTCTCTCTGTCATAATCTCATCTCTCCCTCCAATCCTCAATTTCAACTTCATTGTTGCAGCCCACTTGAGCTCGTGTGCAGTCAGTGGTGAGTGTGTGCTTTTTCCCCCGCCAAACGGTCGTCAACTCTCTTCAAAGAGCCAAAGTCAATCGAAATCATGACTGCTTCACTTGAGCATTGAGTCTTGCGCTCGTATAAACCGCTGTGAAATCCACTGTTTAGTTTTGTCAGCCCTGGCTGTTGTTTCAACTCCAATCCTGAGCTGAACCATTCGAATCGATTTTATGCCTGCGAGACAACACCGATCATCCTTGAACCAGACCAGACTCAGCATTTGCTAACCAGATTCTCTCCACCAGAATTGAAGAAAAGGAATAAACCGACACTCGCCAATTCATTCTAAACTCTGCGTTTCTCCTCCTTTCCTCATAATCAAAAATGTCCGCCAAATCGATTCTCGAGGCCGACGGCAAGGCCATCCTCAACTACCACCTCACCCGCGCTCCCGTTATCAAGCCCAGTCCTCTTCCTGCGCCTACTACTCACAACCCTCCCAGCAGACTCGCCTCGCTGCACTTCCCCGAGGATGCCAATGTTGAGGATATTCTGAACCAGGCTGAGGTCACCTACCCTTGGCTCCTCCAGCCCGACGCCAAGTTCGTTGCCAAGCCCGATCAGCTCATCAAGCGACGAGGAAAGAGTGGTCTTTTGGCCCTTAACAAGACCTGGCCTGAGGCTAAGGCTTGGGTCGCTGAGCGAGCCGGTAAGGAGCAGCAGGTTGAGCACACCACTGGTGTGTTGAGACAATTCCTCGTCGAGCCTTTTGTTCCTCATCCTCAAGACACTGAGTACTACATCAACATCAACTCAGTCCGTGATGTAAGTTGAAGCATTGTTCCCTCTTGTGATTTTGGATGAGTTCCTTGGGCGCTAGATATTCCCAATATGAAGATCTTGAAATCGAAAGAAGGGAATAGGAAGAGAGGGAGAGAATCTAAAGAGAAGAAAGGGGTCCGCAGCAACTTGTATTTGCTGCTCGGCGTTGCATAGTCTAATTGTGGGCTCGTTCTACCTGTGCCGGTAATCCTTCTTTGTACCGAAACGGGCGAACGGATGCCGCGATAAGAAATCGTCGGAAACAACCCCCGTTCTTCTCGGACCCTTCCGCGACCAACCCCACAGCCAGTACCGGTTTTCCGGCCTACATCCAACTGCCAAACTATCTGGACCTAATTTACTGATACCTTCATCTATAGGGCGACTGGATCCTCTTCACCCACGAGGGCGGCGTTGATGTCGGCGATGTTGACGCTAAGGCTGAGAAGCTCTTGATCCCCGTGGACCTCGCCGAGTACCCTTCCAACGAGGAGATTGCTGCTACTCTTCTCAAGAAGGTTCCCCAGGGCGTCCACAACGTCCTTGTTGACTTCATCACCCGCCTCTATGCCGTCTACGTTGACTGCCAGTTCACGTATCTCGAGATCAACCCTCTCGTTGTCATTCCCAACGAGGACAAGACCTCCGCCGCTGTCCACTTCCTCGATCTTGCTGCCAAGCTCGACCAGACTGCTGACTTCGAGTGTGGTGTCAAGTGGGCCATTGCTCGATCTCCTGCTGCTCTCGGTCTTACCAACATTGCTCCCTCTGCTGATGGCAAGATCAACATCGATGCCGGCCCTCCTATGGAGTTCCCCGCCCCCTTCGGTCGTGAGCTGACCAAGGAGGAGGCTTACATCGCTGACCTCGACGCTAAGACTGGTGCTTCCCTGAAGCTCACCGTTCTGAACGCCAAGGGCCGTATCTGGACCCTTGTTGCTGGTGGTGGTGCTTCCGTCGTTTACGCCGATGCCATTGCCTCTGCTGGTTTCGCCGACGAGCTCGCCAACTACGGTGAGTACTCCGGTGCTCCCACCGAGTCTCAGACCTACCACTACGCTCGAACTGTTCTTGACCTTCTCCTCCGTGCTCCTCAAAGCGATGAGGGCAAGGTTCTCTTCATCGGTGGTGGTATTGCCAACTTCACCAACGTCGCCAGCACTTTCAAGGGTGTTATCCGGGCTCTGCGAGACTTCGCTCCTAAGTTGATCGAGCACAATGTTTCCATCTGGGTGCGACGTGCCGGTCCCAACTACCAAGAGGGTCTGAAGAACATGAAGGCCGCCACTCAGGAGCTCGGCCTCAACGCCAAGATCTTTGGCCCTGAGATGCACGTCTCTGGTATTGTGCCTCTGGCCCTCGTCCCTGGCAAGTGGGAGGAGAGCAAGGCACAGGAGTTCCAGGCTTAAGGGGTTGAAAACTTTACCAGGGACCAGGGGATTGGTATAGTATGAAGGGATGAACGACTTTTTGTACTGCAAGATAGACAAACGGGTACCAGGTGGTGCGATGCAATTCTTGGGGCTTGGGACCAAAAATGGTCGAACAAGCCGTGTACGGCAGTATTTGAGCTATAACGGAAAGAAAGCTAATAGATCTGATGACACTTATGGATTTGATGAGCCTCTTATTTATCCAAGATGCTTATGTATAAGATGCTGTGTTGCAAGCTCCATTGATGTTGCATGGATATTAATACATTTCAATGTATTATCCGCTTACGTGCGGTTTTCTTCCATAGTTTGTCTTCCTATTGTTGACCAAGCCAGATTGATTTATTGGGTTCGTTGTATCTTTCTATATCTAGAGGGGAATGTCTAATCATTGTCTCTGACGTAATCGAGGAGAGACTCGAACCGCGTAGAATGACATCAAGGCAGAGTCTTGTTTGAAAAAGTAGCATCAGGGCGAATTGATGAAAACCCGACGTCTTTCAACACATCCAATAAGGGTACGGAGAAATCGCCTCGAAGGAGATCTATAGGCATAGGTGTAAATGTGTGCTGTGCAGTAATGTTTTTTGCGGTTCATGTTGAAGAGGGCAATAGGAAAGGAATTGTACTGCCTCTTTCATGTGGATGCAGATACTGGGCAATAGAGGCACGATGATCAAAATGGCGGCAGGATATGATAATGCTGAGTCGACCAAGTACTGATGGCATTGGGAACTTGACATTTAGTATGCCCTACTGTTCAGTTACTTTCACATGCCACAGCCTGGCAGAGTTGTGCAATCCCGAGCAATTAAGTCCATGTAATTCTTAAGTCAATAACAAACAGTGTATCTGTAAAAAAAACTCAAATCGAGAGGATCTCAAGAACCTTCCAGTGAGCAGGCTCAGAATCTGAGTCTGAGAAGTAGTCGTCATGTCACCAGATGGTGGGGCGGGTGGTATCGTATACTTTTCGTATCTAAAGAAATCAAACGTGTTATGACTTCCCGTTCCAAGTACCAAATGCAGCACATTATTTGTTTTCCGCTTGCTTCTTGTGCCTGTTCCAGACAGGCCCCTAAAGCGCAAACACCATGGCGGCCAAAGGTAGGGCCATAGCCCAAGCCAAAGGGCGGTTAAGAATAGCAGCATCCTCATCATCCTTGGCATCTCCACCATTTGAGCTGGTGCTGTTGTCGGTGTTGGTACTGTTATTGTCATCGGTAGTCTCGCTCCCTGTGTCTGCGTCGTTCTTACCAGACGCATTGGACTCGTCGTCCTTCAGGGGAATGACCTTAAGATTCTTCATAGCACTGCCATCAGCGTTACTGACATCAAGCTTGACGTTCCAGTCCGAGATATCGATGATCTTTCCGCTAGGCTTGTTCTTAATACCGTTGTCGACCAGCTTTTGTGCATCGTCAGGGATAGTTGGAAGAGTAAAGTTGTTGTCGAAACCGCTATCCTCGATGATGCTAGCCTTACAAGCCGGAGCCTTCGGAGAGCTCTTGCTTGCAGGCTGAGATTGGACCTCCTTCCAGTTAATCCTAGCAAACTGGTTCTTGAGGCGGTTGAAGTCTCCGAGAATGCGAAGCTTGTCTCCAGTAATCTTGACGAGGCCATAGTTGTTGTCCTCCTCAGTATACTCGTACACGACGCCACCCGAGAAGACCGGGGTCATTTCGTCTCCGTACATGGCTTGAGTCTCGTTCCAGTAACGAGGTTGAGGTTTGTTGCACCCATATTCACTGAAGAAGATCGGGATAGAGGTTGAGTTGAAGCCAGCAACAAGATCGTCGTAAGAAGAAGTCTCAAAGGTGGCCTCAGGTCCACACCATGAGTAAGAGTTGAGCGCAAAGAGGTCAGCACGGCTCATATCACCCTTGTCCTCCGAATCGGCGCACTGAAGGTAGTTCCAAGTATCCCACAGAACATCGCGGACGTCAGCGGCGGAATAGCCAACAGGAATTTGGCGCTTCAAGTTGTTCTTGATGTAGTTTTTGAGATCGCGGGTGACAGCACGGATATACTGAGGGGCAAACTCAGCAGTGGCCTGGTTGTTGATGACCTCGTTGGCGGAGAAGAATAGAAGGGTATTTGGGTAGTTGCCAAACGCCTCGGTGATGGCAAAGGTGCGGTTAAGGTAGGCTGTGTAGTAACTCTCCCATGGCTTCTCCGAGTGAAGAGCCTCACCAGGCAGAGGAGAGTTGACATCAATCATCATGTACATGCCGGCCTAACAAAGTATGTTAGATCATCACCCACGTAGGCTGAGCCAGATCACTTACAGCATTGAAAATACTAGCGCACTCATCATGGTTGATGTTAGGATCCAGGTTGTAAACACGGATCGCATTGATACCAAGAATCTGCATGAGAGCAGCATCTCGCATGCATTCGTCTTTGTGACTGAGAGGATCTCTTCCGCTGGAAGGATCGTAACCGGCACTGCCTCCAGGTTGGTAGGCCATACCAACAATCTGGAATTTGTCGCCAGTCTCGGGGTTGATGAAGTCAGCTCCCTTGATCTCCAGAGGAGGCACGGCGCCGACAACCGCGGCCCCAAGGGCCATGAGGGCGGCTTTGATCTAGTACGCATGTCAATATGTGGTGTATCGAATGGTAATGCGCCATGTACAGTGGCGCGAGGTGAGTGGACATACAAGCATAGCGATAACGTGCTACTGAATCTTTCTGTATTGGCTTTTCTCAAAAGTCGTGGTAATAGTGCAAGAGTCGATTGTAGACCTGGAAGAACGCAACGCAAACAGCTTAATTTACAGCAAAAGGTTGCGTTGTTGACTGATGGTGCTGGTGAGGAGAGCGAGGATGAACAAGGAGAACCTTAGGTAGTAGGTAAAATCAAGGCACGAAATGAACCGATCTCGATGAGAAAGAGCGATAAGAAGCGAAAGGACCACAATTCGAGAACAATCGCTTGGCGAAGAAGGAGCGTATGGGGTTGGAAGAAAGAACAAGCAACGTGGTGGAGGAGGAGAGTAAGAGTGGAAGTGGGAGAAGGTTAGGATAAATGTCAGCGACTGACAGTGATGGGTCAACCAGCAAATACTGCTTCAATGTGGAGGCGGAAGTGTTACAGGCATGCAACAACCAAACGAGAAGATTAGACGGGAACAGATATGAGCAGGTGCAGTACGATCTAGATTCAGACGAAATCCCAGGGCAGCGGAAGAGGCAAGCTCAAATAAGAAAGGATACCGAGGCCAAGCATTTAATTGATGGAAAGGGGATTGGTGCATAGATCCCATCAAAATCAACAATAAACACAAGACATCAACGCCGCAAGCCTGGACCGTTTGCAGACTGCAGTCTATTACACCACTATCGGGAGACCGGCCATGGCATTTTGGCTTTAGCATGAATAGATCAGATTCCGGCAGAAGCCAAGCTTCAAGCCAAGATACGTAAACAAGTTAAGTGTTTGGTTTAGAATGCTCTATACGAGGTCTCCAATATGGATAGCAAACAGTACCGTACTAAGGTAGTACTAGATAGATGTCATTGTATCATCTCAGAAGGTGAGAGGAATGATAATCAATCAACATCAATTGCAAGTCATCTAACTCACTCATTATTCTTGGCCCGAACGAGCAACTGAAGAATTACAGGACCCTTGTGTTTACAAGGGTCCCCGACCTAGTCGAGTCGTTGCCGGGGTTCGTTGGCGCTGGATGGGGAACTCACTTTACTGTTTGCAGTCTAGATTCGGCGACTGAACGATGAGAACGGGGTCTCGAAGGCAGGTTGACGGGAATGGGTGGACAAAACAGAAGGAATCTGAGACTGTACATAAGACAGATATCAAAGTCAAAAAAAAGATACGGGACGCTCAACAGCCATTGGTGAATCAGATCTGCTTGTCAAGCCACTTAAACCACTCAGATCTGATCTGGTTCGATCAACCATTCACTGTTGCTCAATGACAAATGACCGTTGAAGGGTTTCCTGAACGGTCCCACCACGTTTTAAATGTGCGCTTGTCGCTCAACATCCTTGCACCACTGCAATCTCTAGTTACAGAAGTTAAATTACTGGCAGCTTTGACTGTAACAGCGTTTTTCTTGGCATCAATATCGCCATGCTAACAGGGAGCTATGTCGGTAAACCATAGGCGATCTTTACCTTTGCTCCCTAAAATGAATCGTGCTGCTTACAGTTGTAGTATACTTTGGGTCACCGGATGTTTGCAGCTAAACAGTGGGTTGAAATGCAGAGTAGTGATACCGGTTTGGCCATCAATGGGGACAAGTGAGCGTGGGAATTTGACTTACACTGTTGTCGTCTAGGGATGCAGTCCTGCAGCCAATGGTATAACAGGAGCTCACCTGGAAACCACATGTCATACCTAATGAAGATGCCCCAGTCATGGAACGTATGATACATTCACGAGTAGCACTTAACTCAGGGCGACGCTTCAAAGGGCTTCTATGTCATTGATCAAGTCTTCCGTGATACCTCGTGACCGGAGTCTCATACCATGGTCGTTGGTACCGTAGAGATCATCGATTTCTATGTATGGTAGCTTATCGCGCAGTATGAGGTCCTAATACTCGGGCAGTTGATCTTTGGGCGGAAGCCCACCTATACTTGATGTCATCAGCTCATGAAATATAAGTTGAGCAATGAGCTATGTTCTGTATCTCCACGGTGCGGAGTATGCCTCTATTTCTGTTCATCATAGTTGGCTGGAAAACACTACTTCAATATTGGCCAACCAGAGACACAAGATAAACATTTACCATTGCTTCAGAGTACATAGACGAAGGATAAAGACAGGACTCTACCAGAAAACCGGAACAAAACCAGCTTTCCAATAGGAGCTTTGGGCTTCATAGGCATCTACCTTCATTATATCTTCGACCTATAATATTCAGGCTACCCTATGCTCATGGAATTCCATGTAGCTACATTTTACAATGATCGAATGCGATGGCTCGGTGACGATGCCATAGACCAACAAGAGCAATAGGATTCTACACATAACTGGGATTTACCGAAGTTTAAGATATGCCATATCACGCCAAAATCCACCAAGAGAAGGTTATAAGGACTTCACGGATCCAGGCAAATGCATTCGAAGTCACAATCCATTTTCATTGGACACAACAAGTTCGTCAGAAACTCCAAGGGAATTGATACACTATGTAGGCAGGAAACTAACTCTAGATTAGAGTATGGGGTAATCGGTCTTATTAAAGCATAGAAAAAGGCCAAATAGCTCTCCGGGGTAACACTGAAAGAAAAAGAAGAAAGTCGTGTACAGCTTCGATATGGACTGACGGGTAGAAATGTCAAATGGTACGCAGCTAGGAAGAGCCTGGTCATATTCGACCAGTTCCTGTCTCATTTTGGACCTCGAAACATTCTACCCCTGTCCTTGCTCGCATGCCGATGTCATCGAAATGATGTAAGAGGCCTTGGTTCTATTACGGTCAAGTCGACCAGCGAACCCCTCCTGACAAAGCATTTACTTTTGAGTTGCTCTACATCAGGCCGTGAAAGATATGGAGGGTCGTAACAAATGCGGGCTATCGAGCTGCCCAGAGACGCCGTTGCTCCATCGCCAGCACAACTTCAAAAACAAAAGACAGCCTAGTAGCCGTTCATCGTCATTCGTTGCGAGTTTCGGCTCAACTCGCGGTCAGCGGCAGGGCTGATGGGTCGGCTGCTAGCCCCACCGTGAGCACTGCTCTCCTTCAGGGCCAGCAGTTGCTTGGCACGGAAGGTCTCGTAATGGATCTGAGAGGTGGTCTCGATAAGGTCCTGGAGGTGCGTTCGGAGAAGGAAGTCTCGGAGGTAGACAAATTCGCAGTGAGTCTCGTCCTCAACGTTGATGACTCCCCATCGGTTCTGGCGGCCGCGGACCTGCTTACCATTGACGATGATCGACTTTTCGGAACCGACAACAGCGAAAGGAACAAGATTCTATTACGTATTAGTATGTGCACAATCCGATTCAACTCGAGCGACGTAGACAAACCTTGATCTGACCGTTCAGAGCACGCTCCTCATCATCAAACTCCTCGTTATCATAGGGGTACATCTTAAGGTTGTGGAAAGCAAACTCCTCCTTGATGCGCTCCTTGAACTCCTGACGCTCCTCAACGGTCAGGGTGTCGGCCTTGGCAATGACAGGCACCACGTTAACAACATCAGACAGCTTCTTCAAGACGACAATGTCAATGGGCTTGAGAGAGTGACCCGATGGCTGGATGAAAAAGAGACAGCAGTGGATACGGGTATCCTGGATGTAGCGCTCTCGCTGTGCTGTGAGCTCCTTGCGCAAGTACGCGGAGTGCTGATCCTTGATGTACTTGACGATGGGGTCCCAACAGCGGTCGTTGTTGACAAGGTCACCGTAACCGGGGAGTATCGACAATGTTTTAGTCTAAGTCGGACACCGTTCTCCTCAATGGTGTGAGAAACGGCCTGGATCTCAGTGGTCTGGCGGATAGGCTCGTCGGGCTGGAAGCGACCCTTGGAGTCGATCAGGTGAGAAGCGAAGATGGTGTTGATGAGCGTTGACTTGCCCATGCCGAGTCTGACCTACAATGCGCAAGACATGTTAGTATAGAAACTTAATGCAGACGGGCAGTCGGGCTGCGAGCAATCACACCATGGCAGGTTAAACCATAGGGACAATCGAAACAGAGTCGTCACTTACCAACACAGATGACGTTGAATTGGAAACCGCGCTTCAAGAGCTTCTTCTCAATCTGAGAAGTGATGCTGTCGAAACCGACATGGCTCTGAGGATAGATAGTGTTGGGGGGAGCGGCAGCCATCTTGAATAACTCGTACGGGAGAGAAGTGTTCGATTAAAACGGTGAGCGAAGGTAAGAGTAGAGCTCGGGAATGTTGTGAATATTCCAAGAAAGAAAGACTGGACTCGAAGCAACTAAGGTCAACACGAGCGCGAACAGTTGGCAAGGTCAAAGTGACGCCTGAAGATGTAGCGAAGCTGGGAGTTGGAGGTTTAGGAGAGGCGGCGTAGAAACCGATCCTAGGGGGAACTTTTCGGGCACTGGGCTTCCTGCCACCTTAGCAAACAATTTCCCTACTGGAAGGGAGGTGTCAGGGAGGTCCAGGGTCCCAAAGAAAGGGGGAAAGCGCGTTTCGAGCTTCTCATTGGTTCAAGTAGGTCAGTGCGTCGGTTAGCTGATGATTGGCTGGCGGCATTTCGAGATAGCCCAGGCCATCAGACTTTTGAGCTGGAATTTGGAGCCTTGCGCATTTTGATCATCGCGACCCCAATTCGAGCCCGACGACCTATAGACGCTTCAGCTCTATCAGGGAACAATCACTCACCATCGAAGTACTGAGACATTTATCAATTCAATTCGTTTCGTTTCAAAGACCCCGGCACCGGCCTTGGAACTTCGACTGGGACTGGACCACCAAAGCCGATATATCGTTCATCTTCTTCAAGCCCATTAACGTCTCTCTGTGAAGATGGCTGCTGCGCTTCTCCCCCGAATCTACTCTCCGACCGTACTATCTGCGGTGTCTTTTCGCCAGTTCACCCAGAAGCTCTTCCCGTCGTTGTCGATTGCGATCCCTGGCGTTTCCTTAAACCTCCCCACTATCGATGATATCTGGGAGTCTGTGCTACGAGCGGTACCTAAGAACAAGGTCTCCCATTCGAGAAAACGACACAGACAAATGGCGGGCAAGGCGCTGAAGGATGTGAACAATTTGTGCAAATGTCCCGGATGTGGTCAACCCAAGCGTACACACCGATTATGCCAAACCTGCTTAGAAGGTATATTGTTGCCCTCTTGATATAATCGAGGCCATATCGCAATCTAACAAACTATAGAAATGAGACAAATTTGGCGTCAGGACTACCCTAATGATAGGTCGATCTAAAGAGAAAAGGATATGGAACATTGATGATTTACCACTGTATAGTCACCACGGAATCATGCATACCATGGGCGTTTTGGCTTAGTTTGAGCCTTGTATGAATATGAACAATATACTATGTAAAAGTTTTAACTCCCACGATAATATTCTGGCAGCTCGAAGATCTAAATGAGAACTGTGTTTTAACTCTATGTATATAACATCTGAAGCAACATGGTTTTAGTATGCAAGAGTATAGTGTGATATCCTACCTATTAATAAAATTTGGTGAATGGTCAACTAGGAGTTGCCGTATTGCTTCATACCTACCTAAGGTAGGTAGGTATATCTTGATTTGGAGCTTTATATTTATGACCCTGTGTTGCCCCACCAAGACCACTTGCATACATCCGCAGTTCAGTCCAAGCCAAGCACTTTCATTCATACAACGTCATATTGAAGAGCGAGAGAAGCACGACATCTGACACGGCGTGGGAGAGATGGTAAGCCCGACCGGAGACTCAGCCATTGATAGAAAGGTAACTAATTTCACTAGTCGAAACAATATTTGACCACGCATACCGTGGATAATGGTGAGCTTGACCTCCCCGCCGCGGGGTGAATCAATGAAGCAAGAGCTTGAACGCAGTTTACTAAAAGTGTATAGCCCACATCACCGACATCTTTTCCATTGCGACGACATCTAAAGCTGTGATATCAGGCAGTGGATCTTCTACGCTTCACATTCATGACACAACTGATCCTTCGTTCCCACTCAAGCAGTCCATCTCAGATGCACACAAGCTGGGGTGTCATCACGTGTGCACCTCACGGAATGGCAACGTCGCAGCGAGTGCTGGATTTGGCGGCGAGGTGAAAATTTGGAAAGTCGACAGCGACACTGGCGAATGGAGTTTGAATGGCGAGATTACAGGATCTTCATCTAAGCCTGGCGAAGCCTGGGCTATGGCATTGAGTGAGAATGGATCTTACCTGGCTACTACTACCAACGATGGCCGAGTCAACGTCTGGGATGTTATGGATGAGAAGAAGCCTAAGATTCGTGAGTACGAAACCGGAAGTGCTGGATCTGGTAGCTTTGGCATGTCAGTGGACTTGAGCCGGGATGGGAAATACACTGCCAGCGGCCACCAGAATGGATCTGTCTACATTTTCAACAATGATACAGGAAGAGTCCTGTACTCATTATCTGGTAGGTTGCCTCGCACACCTTTTACATATTATTTTGCTGACATGTGCTACCAGGTCTCGCAAAGCCTGTACGATCAGTTGCCTTTTCTCCTGGTAACACTCGACTTGCTGCAGCAGGTGACGCTGGAATCATCGCCCTCTACGACATGAAACACGGAGAACATGTTGGGAACCTGACTGGACACTCTTCGTGGATCACATCACTCGACTGGAGCGATACTGGAGAGTACCTGCTAAGTGGTTCAATGGATGGAAAGGTCAAGGTATGGTCAATTGAGCGAAGCGCGTGTGTGGCAACCCATAGTGAGACGGACAAAGCTCTTTGGTCTGTAAAGTGGCTACCGAAGACTGTCAGAAGTGAGATGTTCTGCACTGCTGGCGCAAACAGGAGCCTTTCGTTCTATCGAGAGGCTACTGGTGGTTGATCATGGTATAATAGAAATGGGAAGCTCTCGGTGATGAGACAATTCGATCACCAAGACAAAGCCAGAAAAGATTGACATCACAAGCTCATATTATCACGTTTGACTAACAGCTTGTATATGTGAACTTGATGGCATCAATACGATAAGTGGGTTGCAATGAAATCCACAAGCTGAGGATAAGACCAGGAATTCTAGCAGTACCTAATTGACCGGCCTGGGCTGTTGTGAGTTTAAATAAGGATCATTGCCAATTCATGTCATTCGAAACAGAGACTTCTTGCTTCGCCATGAAACTGCGCCAATAATCAGTGTTACAGAGTATGATGTAACGCACGTGATCCCGCGCTTAAGTTCGCGTTGTCCTGCCAATCTTAAGGCTTGCACGTCATGCATTTGGTCCCTTCCAGCCTTCCCATTAGAGCCACCCAACCTAGTCGCTGACCCTGTACCTGTGGTCAATAAACGACCTCACATTTCGATCATCATCACTCACCATAAAGCATCCGTTCTCTCAACGTTAACCGTTAAGCTTGCAACTTGTTTTACTCTTCAGCACTAGCCAGCGCCTGTTTACAGCTCTATAGATTTCACTTACAATTCATCAAGCGTCATCCTCAGCATTCAGCAGCGCCATCTCGTTTTAGGAGCTGAGCCCACTATGCCCACAACTCGACGATCCGCTGCCAGCACTCGCAGCAGGGGCCCGCCAGCCAAGGGACAGTCTACTCTGAGTTTCTCAAACAAAGTCACCAAACCAGTACCCAAAAGCGCCAAGAAGTCTGCCATCTCTGCTTCGATCACAAAGCTCGACCCCAGCCAGCATGCTACACAGCGTGAAGTTGAAGATATTGTTGTCAACGACCATGAGTCCATAGAAGTTGATAAGGAAGAAGAAGTTGAGGCAGCGACAGAGACTGAGGTAGTCCCAGAACCTGCGAAGTCTGAATTGGAGCTGCAAGCAGAGAAAGTCACAGACGCACAGATCAAGAAGTACTGGAAGTCCATTGAAGACCAATGGACTACGCCGCGATTGCACCAGCAAGGTGTATCTTTGAGTGAGAAGGTTCTTCGATATTTCGATGTCAGCTCACAATATGGTGTAAGTCAGCTTGAGCTATCATGGATTCGCCGTAGCTAACCCGCACAGCCCTGTATAGGCATGCCTCGCATTAAGCGCTGGAAACGAGCTGAACGTCTGGGTCTCAACCCTCCGGTTGAAGTCCTCGCTGTTCTTCTCAAGGAAGAAAGAAAGGGTAACGATAAAGTCGAAACGGCTCACATGGATGAGATCCTCAATTCGACTGCTGTAGGGGCCTGAAATGTCTCCGCCTGTTATTTGGTCACCAGAGGCTGTTTACGGAGTAAGGTGTTTGAGGGAATGATATTCAGGTGCCGGTGTGGCTTTATTTGCTGTCTCAATTATCCGATAAGCACATAAAGAGCTCGTCGAATAAGAAATCTATGATCTAAACTTGGCTCTCAAAACACACAAAAAAATCTAGAGGGAACAGGCCTCGCGGCCTCCATCTAGTACCAAATACTCCTTGTCCGATGATGCGGAATGGGCTCCTTACCTGCCGCTTCTAGTTCCTTCATACTGTCATAGAGGAAAAAGTCTATTAGGATGGCGTTGACATGAGCGTCAGGGTGTTGACGCAGAATCTCTCGTCGAATCAGCTCAACACACCAGATACTGCAAGCTAATTTGTTCAGTAAAAGAATAAGACTGCAGTTTGAATGACTTACCTCGTATTTGTAGCTCCCATGAACATCCGCTCTCTATCATCTTCTTGTCCTTGATGGCAGCTGCAACTGTTGGAGAACAATACAAGGCGCCCATAGTCATCAAAATTTGAGGGATACGATAATCTGCAAACATGGTGATCTTATCGATGTCTCGAAATTCGCCGTATGACGCGCCGTTGAAGCATGCCCAAAGATCCGCAACGAGGATTTGTGCTCTCTTCATCAACCGAATCATCTTGCCATCCTCGAAACGATGCTCATCACGGAAGCAGTTAAAATCCTGCGCCAGCAAGTTCACCAGGCGTGCCGCAGAACCGTCAGCAGCGTAAATGAGCTCTGCAACAGAGCCATCGTAGTGCTGGTATATGTGGTCAGAATTACTAGTAAATGTCAGGATTGACGTTGTTCTGGCTTACCTTGAAGAGAACCTGGCCAGCTTCTCGGAGGCAGTCTAAGCGTTCCTCAAGGAGGGGAATTTCCTCTTCTGTGCATGACCGGAAAACATGTGTGAGGGATTCCAGGGTACACTCTTCTTCGTTCTTCCAGTAGAAAGGATCTGTGATAGGAATGCCTTTTAGTGAGGCGAAGTATTAGCTTGCTATGCGTGAGTCATCGTGAAAAATGATAACTGACCTTCATCAATTGCTCTTTGGAGAGCTGCCACCAAACTCCAATAACCAGTCCATCTTTTCCCGCGATACTCAATAGCAAAGCGTTCATCATCAGGCAGCTCAGACCAGAAAGAAAAGTTTAGCAAGTCCATAGTAAAAATGAAGTTGACAGTAGTTTCGTCCTTGGCCTTGGGGTGAAGTTCATGCTCTGACCAGGTGGCAGTTGAGTAACTCTTCTGTTGCATTTGCTCGTAAATGCTCTCCGCTGCCTTTTTAGAGGCACGCATGTCAACGGCAACATCAATGCAACTGTCGTAGACATATTCAGCGCTCTCGAGGACGCCTGTCTCGGGCTCCTCCTGGATATCGATATTCCCCTGAAGGTGTTGGCGGAGGAGTTCCAAGAGTTCGGTGTCAACCTCGTCGTCAGACATCGCTAGCGAAATGGGTTGTTACACGTCAGGGAAAAGAAGAATGAGCCAAGCGAAAATGAGAAAGCGTAGAGGAGAAAAAAAAAGCAAAGAGTGACAATGGCGGACAGTTTTCTTTGTATGATTCAGCTAGACTTTCAAGGCCGAGTCGAGTATCCAGATCCCTTAATTTTTTTTTTTTTTTTTGGCCCGGGAGCGATCCCGCGGTCGCATAACTGCTACCGACAGCCCAGTGTATTATTCGTCCCTTGCAGCTTGCCATGGCCGAAACACGGCAAAGGAAGGAATTGTATGATGGTTAGTGAATAGTCAAATGCTTCTGGAGGCAAGCGATTCACATGATATTCACTAAATGGATGACTTGGTAACACCCTTTCGTTGGAGTGCCCCTTAGATAGGTAGGTAGGCACTCATTGTCCTTGCATGTCCATCTGCACGTCACCATCCCACCCAACCCATCAGTAACAAATAGTCAGAGTGCTAAAAAGTCAAGCCTTCTAGGGGGAGGCAAGCAACCTATAACCTTGATATTAAGTGATAAAATGACTCAGTTGGGCTAGCAGGAACTGAGGAGTCTTTTAGTGAGTTTATTTCAGTATCCTATGTAAAGGTGTGAGGTTTTCTTGCTCTTCGAGGACCTCCAGTTGTGATGGTTAGTGGTGTGCTCATTGACAACCTAGGTACACAGTGGAGCCCAATCCATTAAGCCTTGACACCAAGAATTCCCGGCTTTAGAAGCTCGAAGCTCTGTGATAGGCCCGTCCGATTGGTCGCCCTGCAACGCCGCTCCCTGCTGAGTGCTCTATCTTAGCTCTCTGACCACTAACATCCTATTCAACCTTTCCACCTTCAACTGATCGCGACATTCTTCACCAACAAGCGCACCGACTCGACCTTGATGCGCAGCCCTCGGATCGGGCTATCCCACTCTTTCGATCCCGTTTCCGCGTGTAGAAAGCGATCACTATAACCATGAATGCGACAAGCGCCGATCAGGCTCCGGCCCAGACACAGAATGCGGCTGCAGCTCCAGCTGTTGCTCCAGCTTCTACGCAGCAACCCCAAATACAAACACAAGTACAACGACAGCAAGAGCAGCAGCAAAAGAAAACTGCTCCATCCGAGAACGCATCCCCAAAACGCACGCTGGCCATGACGCGCGACCGACATAACCAGCAGTCGCTAGGCGCATCACTCAATACCTCTGTCAAGCAGGTACGTTTCTTATGCATGGAACTAAATATCGCCTCTCAGCCTTGATCTCGCACCAGGATCCAAGGCGATCTGACGCTTCAGGAGCGATGTATCTAGGACTGGACTGTATGCGATGCGACATGGCGATCTTGCTCGACCACTCCTTATCATTGTGGGTATGCTAACTTGGATCGCGCAGGCTCGTGTGCTCATGGTTGGTGCTGGCGGAATTGGATGCGAGTTGCTCAAGAACCTCGTCCTCACAGGCTTTGGCGAAATACATATTGTAGACCTCGATACCATCGACCTTTCGAACCTGAACCGACAGTTTCTTTTCCGTCACGAACACATAAAAAAATCCAAGGCTCTAGTGCGTCATTCTGCCCAAGATGGAGTTTGGTTAGATACTAATCAGCGCGCAGGTGGCTAAGGAGGCAGCAGAACGGTTTAATCCCAATGTCAAAATTGTCGCACACCATGCCAATATCAAGGATGACGAATTCACTGTGACCTGGTTCCAGCAATTCCGCATTGCTTTCAATGCTCTGGATAACCTCGAAGCGCGCAGGCACGTCAATAAGATGTGCCTGGCAGCTGATGTACCCCTGATCGAGAGTGGCACCACTGGATTCAATGGCCAGGTGCAGGTTATCAAAAAAGGCGTTACTGCATGCTACGACTGTACTCCCAAGGAAGCACCCAAGTCTTTCCCTGTGTGTACAATTCGAAGCACCCCCAGTCAACCCATCCACTGCATTGTCTGGGGTAAAAGCTATCTGCTTAAGTATGTATACAGATATCGACTTGTGAAAGATTGCTAACAAAGAATTTAGTGAGATATTTGGCACAAGTGAAGATCAGGCCGCATTTGACCACTCAACTGATGCCGACAACGGTAAGTGAGATGCTGTGTTAAGGGGCAGCACATACTGACAAGAGCCAGCCAAAGAGATTGAAGAGTTGAAGAAAGAGTCTGAAGCTCTCAAGATGATTCGGGATGCTACTGGCACGTCTAAGTTCCCTCAGATGCTATTCGACAAGGTGTTCAGCGCCGACATTGAGCGACTACGCTCCGTGGAGGGCATGTGGACATCCCGGCGAGCTCCCGAGCCCCTTCAATATCAGACCATTCTCGCGCAGGCTGGCGAGGCTATCGCCAACAAGTACAAGATTCTGAATGACGATCAGCGGGTTTGGTCCCTGGAAGAGAGCCTAGTGGTCTTCAATGACAGTCTTGACCGACTAAGCAAGCGAATTCTTGAGCTCAAGAAGAACAAAAAACCTGAAGACCCCGACCCCACAATCACATTTGACAAGGATGATATTGATACCCTTGACTTTGTGACAGCAAGTGCCAACATTCGCTCAACAATTTTTGGAATTGACAAGAAGTCTCGGTTCGATACCAAACAGATGGCAGGTAACATTATTCCAGCTATTGCCACAACAAACGCAATCGTCGCTGGTCTCTGTGTTCTTCAGTCTTTCAAAGTTTTGAAGGGCGAGTATGCACAGTCCAAGGAGGTCTTCTTGACCCCCTTTGCCCCAGCTCGACTTCTGGCCCCTGATAGGTCCAGAGAGCCAAATCCCGAATGCCCCGTATGTAGTGTTTACTTTACAAGTATTGTTGCAGACCTGTCTCGGGCGACTCTCAAGGATCTCGTTGATGACATCGTCATGTCAAAACTGGGATTTGAAGGCAAGGAGTTTGTCGTGAACAATGACATAGGAACCTTGGTTGAATGTTTTGAAGACGGCGACGACGAGAATCTACCCAAAAAGCTGACTGATCTTGGTAAGGCCTCATTGAAAGGACAAATGAATTGCTCGTGGAGGACTGACAAAACTACTAGGTATCAAGAAGGACTCATTCTTGACTGTCATCGACCAGGACGACGAAGACACGCTCGTCAATGTGGTTATCAATGTCCAAGAAGGGTTTGTCCTTGTCTCTGTTGTTATTGAACTAGGCTTACAATTTATAGTACATTGAAAGAAGACGAGAAACCGGTTAAGGCTACATTCTCAGAGATCCCTGAGATTCCACGTCGACCAAAGAAGCTCCAGCCAGTCGCCGCGAATGGCAATGGAGAACTCAACGATGAGCAGGCCGTTAGTGCCGAGCCGAAGGGTATCAAGAGACCGCATGGAGAGGACGGTGAACCACCTCTCAAGAAACTCAAGATCACCGAATCCGGAACCGATATTGTAGATGTGGATGAAGTCCAAAGTCGGGCCGCCGGCGGCGCTATCGTCATTGACGATTGAAGGGTAATTCAAGGGGTTAAAAGGACGATGCGTATATCCTAGGAACCATGGCTTTACTAGTTGGCGCTTAAGCCACCATCCAGGTTCAGCACGCAATTGTTGGCGAAGCGGTTGGTTATCAAAAACATGGCAGCGTCGGCTACCTCATCGGGCGTTCCCAAACGACCCAAGGGACACTGCTTGAGGTAAGCCTCTCGAGCAGTCTCAGTAAGTTCTAAAACAGGGCATTGTACATTAACATTGGCTTTCGTCTTCGCAAGGGTGATAGGCGCCAGGGATTGAAGGCGCAGGAAGGGGAGACTCACCATTCCACATTGGACTCTGTATCCAACCCGGTAGCAATGTGTTGACGCGGATAGAGCGACTTTTATACTCAAGGGCTAGGGCACGGGTGAAAGCTGCGACGATATGGAGTCAGCAGGTTCTTTTTGGCATGTATAATAATGTGGGATTCATTAGCATAAGATTAGGGATATATCACGAACGTACCAATGACACCAGCCTTTGAAGCGGCGTATACTGTAGCACCAGCACCCATTTTGGTAGCCATAAGACTTGAAACATTGATGATGCATCCTATGAGCACATGTGAGAAGATGTTATCGAAGATAAGTAACTGCCTGGTGGGACACACCATGATTGGTTAATTTGGCATATTTAGAGGCGAGGATAGTCGCCCGGAGGTTGAGGTTAAGGATCCGTTGAATTTCCTCTTCGCCGGTCCTCTTGAGAGCTGACGCTTGACTGGTGCCAGCGCAGTTGACGAGGACATCAACGGGACCCAGAGTGGGAAATAGACCCTTGAAAATGTCTCCCCTTTGGACATCCAGGCGTTTGAACTGGTGCTCTGTTGGGCGTCTCCCGCCGTCGAAGTCCTCTCTGTACGGGAGAGGCTCAAATGGTTTGAGTCTGGGCTCAAGGACTTGGCGATCATCAACGGCATTACGGCTCATGATGGTTACAACAGAGCCGCGGTCTGCAAGTGCGCTCGCGATACGGAAGCCCAGCGTACCGGTACCTCCGACCACGATGGCATGTTTACCGCGGAGAGAGAAGGACATGGGCGGTGGTGGAGGCGGGATGTGTGAGGTGGTTTACAGATAGTGAGTTTGATGTGGTGATGAAATTTGAAGTCGAGTCTGTAAATATTAACTTGGATGGAGACCAAGGCCCGACTTTTTACTTTACGATAAAGCTGTATACATCGAAATCCACGATGTACTGTAAAATGAATATGTTTTATAATTTATTTTCATTTTCCTTATTCTTCAGGTTGCTTTTGATCGTTGCGAGCCGAATATTCTCAGCTTTTCAATTGTATGCTTAATTAGCCAACCTCCCATGCAGCACCGATGTCATTGCCACACTGTACGACTGTTTGGTTTTTTTTTTTTAGCCCCAGACAACACCATCGAAGCACCCCCTGACCAAGCAATCGGTTCCTGGCTGGCTGTATGTCATGGCCGATATTCGTCTCCTAGTAGCAATTGCTTTGTTGCACACACCCAAGACGTTTTCCCTGTAACTATGAGTATGCCCATGTTGGCCTTTGTAAATACCTACAAGACCAGAACCCCCTGCCTATGAACCAGTGGCTTTCTTGTTAGTGCATCTCATCAGCTTCCACGATGGGTTTCGCTTCTGGGGTATCAACAGGGGACTGAAGAGGAGAACCGCGAAGTTTTAAGTTAGCGAGGTAACCGATCCGTTGATTAAACCCTGACTTATGGTGGTCTTTGGCCGCCTTGTCTTGCTGTTCTCCCCCCGTGCCAAGGGTTGCCGCCCCCCCGCAGCGGCCCTCGATGAACAGTCAAACAAGATGATGGCGGACAAATATCTACCTAATCTGACCCTTTTCTCCCCCGACAAGGATCAATTCACCATTGTTGTTCCTTACCCGATACATATACAAATAGCTGACCACCTACCTGCCTTCTACACTTGAACCTTGGCCTCTGCTGGTCTGGTTCTGTTCATGTAACATAGTGCAAAGCTCCACTTGATCAAACTCCCGCCGCTTCCATCGTTGGTTAACTATTCCCACTAAACTACTACACTGCAACTACATTCTCAGCAGGGCTTCTGTCCATTGAAGCCCAAGGCCGCACTCAGGCTCACGACATTCCTTATCGGGTCTTCTTTGACTTCAATGTTTCGTCGTCGTATTGGATCTTGTACTCGTCGCAATTGACGTATCTCTTACTTTTACTTTCGCCGCAAAACCATGAGCGACCCTCAACGCGATGCCCCGCCGTTGAGCGCCAACATTCCCGCTGCCACCACGACCACGACGGTTCTGCCTACGACAAACGGCTCTGCCAAAGGCGACGACGTTCCCGATGCCGGACTGAGAAGTCTCGATCACTGTACGCCTCAATATCGACCTCTCTCGCGCCGCGCGCTTGGCTGATTGCTCTTCTCGCAGACAAGCGCGCCCTGCCGAAATGGCGGTACAATCTGCGCCAACAGATGCTGCCTCTGATCCGCTGGGAGACACCCTACCTTGCGTGGATGCAAGAGAAGTTACGGACTCCAGCTCTCGATAGCTACTTCGCCATTACTGCCAACCTCGAAACCCATACCTTCTTCATGATCGGATTACCCATCTGCTTCTGGTGTGGTTATGCAGCATTTGGCAAGGGGTAAGTCACACCATGTTCCATCGTCTACATACGCTGCGCTGCGCCGCATGATGTTGCGCTGCTGTTGCAGTAACAAATCTCGAGATTACAGGATTTAACAGGTACTGACATGCTTCATCGTGTAGACTTGTGCATATTCTTGCGCTCGGTGTCTTCTGGACAGGCTTTATCAAGGACTTCTACTCTCTCCCGCGACCACTTTCGCCTCCTTTGCACCGAATCACAATGTCTGGTTCTGCAGCCCTCGAATATGGTTTCCCTTCGACCCATAGCGCCAATGCCGTATCCGTCGCTGTCTATGCGCTTCTGATACTACGCAGTCCCGATAACACGCTAGCCCCAACCACCAAGTTCGCACTCGAATGTCTCTCATACTTCTACGCTGCCTCGATCATATTTGGGCGCTTATACTGTGGCATGCATGGCTTCCTCGACGTAATTGTAGGGTCTATCATGGGTGCCGCTATTTCTCTGCTCGAATTCTACTACGGACCTCCCCTGGATGAATATATGCACTCCAGCTCTTGGGCTGCGCCTCTCGTAGCTGCCTTGATTATCCTTGTACTGGTGCGCATTCATCCTGAGCCGGCAGACGATTGTCCATGTTACGATGACAGTGTTGCCTTTGCTGGTGTTGTCATTGGCCTCGAATTTGGCACTTGGACGTACGGCAAGATTGCGTTGGATCCTTGGGAGACTCATGCGCATGGTGGAGGATCGGTGGATATTACGCACTTGGGATTGGCTGCCAACGTGGCTAGGATCGTCTTCGGCGTTCTTGTCGTCTTTGCGTGGCGCGAGACGATGAAGCCTCTACTGCTTAAGCTCTTGCCTCATCTATTCCGAATATTTGAACAGGTTGGCGTGAACATGCCTCGACGATTCTTCACGCCTGCTAGTAAGTACAAGACTGTACCAACAGGCTCTCGTATCGATACTCTTTTCCCTTCGCCCTCCGACTTCCCACGCATGGTCGAGAGTATCCGAAACCCTACCACCCGAGGTCGCTCTGTGTCGATTGGTCCTCAGAGTGCCGCAGATGCATACGAGACCTTGGCGTATAGAGAGCGCAAGCGACGCGAGAGTGTCAGCAGTAACCATAGCTTGAAGAGCAAGTCAAGCAACCTGGAGCTCCAGACCACGCATGAGGACTATTCTGGCAAGGGAGCTCAGGCGTCTGGTGCACAGGCAAACCGAATCGTCGAATTCGAGCAGATGATGGGAACCGGCGAGGTTGTGACAACACCGGCCGCGGATGATGATCGGGTCGAGATCTTTGTTACGGGCACCGAGGACGGATTGGGAGAGCGGGAGATGTTCTCGCAATTAATCAAACCTCGTGTGCGATACGATGTCGAGGTCGTAACTAAGCTCGTGGTTTACACTGGTAAGTGTCTGGAATCTTTTCCTGACCAGAGAAATGGTTTGCTGACTGATGTGATAGGCATTGCTTGGTTTGCGGTGGCTATTATCCCCATAATGTTTGAGATTGTGGGCTTGGGGACGAATCAGTTACGTGAACGATGAGTGATGAGATGAAATGAGACAAGAGAGGTCACCGCCTTGTATTATTTTCTAGTGGCCTCCAGGATACAATTAGATACTCTTCTTTTTAATGACCATATAGGGTGATGAATGATGGGCGCTGGAATGGTTTATTGGTTATGTCACCTTCGGGTTTCTCTGGGTGATATATCTCTAGACAACTTTAGAGTTGCAATTGATACTGAGTTGTATTCACCATAGTATATCCGAATCAGTGCTATAACGACCTTTTATTTGGAAACAATACCGTTCAAAAAGATGTACTGACGTCTGAAGGAAAAGTGATACTCTACAGGGTGTAAGTGGAAGTGTGAAGTTGACGATTTCGCCCTTGTGATTGGCCGTTGCTATGTGCAAGGGTCTTAATTGAATGACACGCTTAGACGCGTTTAGGTGTAACCTAGCGCGTGTCCCTCACTGACCTCAACATTCAAACTTCCATACAGCGCAACAAGCTCAAGAATTGAACAGGACGAGCAACCCCGGAAAACCATCCATCACTAAAGGAACTGCAAAGACCGAAAACAACAAAAAAAACAAGCGCAAATATGTCCGATATTGGGGATGAGATGGACGTTGATGTCCCCGTTGTCAGCAAAGATGTGATATTTTCCTCCGAAGCCAAGCAAGGCAAGCGAAGTGCTGCCAATCTGCCAGTTGAGGCTGAGGATAGTCTCCCTTGGTAGGTGCTTGTAAGAAACGTCATCAAAGATCAGGATTAACGGAGCTCAGGGTTGAAAAGTACCGCCCAAATACCCTCGACGACGTCTCGGGCCATCAAGATATCCTCGCTACTATCAACAAATTCATCGACCAGAACCGTCTCCCTCATCTACTCCTCTACGGTCCTCCAGGTACTGGAAAGACGTCGACAATTCTGGCCCTTGCTCGTCGTATCTATGGAGCTGCGAACATGCGCCAAATGGTTCTCGAACTCAATGCCTCAGATGACCGTGGTATCGATGTAGTGCGAGAGCAGATCAAGACATTTGCCAGTACCAAACAGATCTTCTCCATGGGTGGTGCATCTGCCCGCTCAGGCAACTCGATGGCTGGATTTAAGCTCATTGTTCTGGATGAGGCTGATGCTATGACGAGCACAGCCCAGATGGCTCTACGACGAATAATGGAGAAGTACACCACCAACACACGGTTCTGTATCATTGCAAACTATTCCCACAAGCTTAGCCCAGCGCTTCTGAGTCGATGCACACGGTTCCGCTTCAGTCCGTTAAAGGAGGGCGATATTAGGGTGCTAGTTGACAAGGTGGTGGAGGAGGAGCATGTTAGGATTGGCGGAGAGGCGGTTGATGCGTTGGTGAAGCTAAGCAAGGGTGATATGCGAAGAGCACTGAACGTTCTACAGGCCTGTCACGCATCAAGTGAGTCTGCATGCATTCATCTTTCCCAAAGCAAGCGCTAACAGAGGCTCAGGTACACCATTGCGAGCGAAGGATGCACCCAAAGTGCCTGACAGCGAAATTGAACGCGAAAATATCACAACGGAGACTATTTATAACTGCATCGCGGCACCCCCACCTGATGCCATCAAAGAGATTGTGTCGACGCTGCTTAAGACATCGGATGTCACAAGTTGTCTAAACACTATCAACGCTCTCAAGGTGTCGCGAGGTCTTGCGCTGGCGGATATTATCACAGCGCTCTCCGAGGAGTTAGTGAAGCTAGAGGTTGGTCCTGAGGTGATGATCACCTGGCTGGATGGTCTCGCCAATATCGAGCATAGAGTCGCCGGTGGAGGCAGTGAGTTGATCCAGACTGGGGCAGTCGTTGGAGTTGTCCGAAACGGAGTTGAGTTGATGAGCCGATAATTTCAGAATCTCTACGGGATACCGAGCGTCTGCACAAGGACGTAACGAGTTGATTGACATTGAAGGCTGAATATTCGTACGATGTTACACAACGGTTAACTGTGCTACAAGCATCAAAAACCTTTTATAGAACATAGATGGAACCAATTAAGCATCATCGCAATGATTTTAAACCCAGGCGCCGCAACTTTGTAAGGTTGTTAATAATGTATCTGTCAGCCACTATCCATGTCTAGTGGCGCAAGCTCATGCAACCCTCGTGTAAGCTCAGAGCTGTCACCGGATAAATTTATACCTTAACGGTAGCTTATCAACGTTAAAACGGTCCGCTGCGACTTCAACTTTCCAGGGCCCAAGAGGCATTGTATTTGTGAACTTGCTGTCGCATTTCACCGAGAAATCGCTGTACGTTTGAAAGATCAGCAAGACCGCCATACAATTACGGCTACAATGACCTCAATCGCTTCCTCTGATGCTGGGAATTTAACTGTTGAGCCACTGTCAGAGCGCAACGTCTCTCGGATCCCGCTTATTCTCCCTCATGAGCGCGTATTTCCAATTCAAATCGGCAGCGAATTGTTTAAGCTCTCCGGGGCATCGTTATCCTCTGACGGTAAGTCTTGACTTCACGGCTCTCTTTGCGACAACTGACTTGTCGCATTGCGCTGGTGCAACTGTCTATCTCATAGTTCTTGACTAACGCCTCGCAGCACCTTCATACTTCTCCCAATACTTCGTTTGCCAGTTGGAATCGGCAAAGGAACGAAACGACGAGTCGAGCTCGGCTATCCGAACGCTCTACATTGATCGCGACCCAGTCATCTTTCGCGATATCTCTCTCCATCTTCAGGGCTACCATGTTCAGCCTCGCGACGGCGAGCACTTTGTGCGTCTGTTTTCAGATGCGCAATTCTATAGCTGTTGGTCGCCTCCATCTTGCGACCCAAATTCTGAACTGACATTTCGGGTATACAGTGCCCAAACTAATCTCTCAGCTCTACGAGGAGAGTATCTTTATCTCCATCGGCCATCGCGAGTTTCAGATTCCTCGTGAGATCTTCAACGACCCAGGAAATTCTCCGAACTACTTCTCCCTCGGCTTCGCTGCTTTCTTCTCACGCCCGGACGATCTCTTCCCTGGCCTTGACCGCGAAGGCCTTATCCGTCCACCCTCGATCCTCCCTCCTTCGGTTCCGAAGCGCAGCGCTGATACATTTGCTGAGCTCCTACACTTTCTCCGAGGATATCCTATTCGAATACGTGATGAAGCCCACCGCCAGGATCTCCTCAGCGATGCGCGCTACTTCCATTTTAAGGGCCTCGAGCAGCGCCTTATCCCGCATTCGCTAAGTTACAATCAAGCCACGAGACGTGATGAGATTGTCCTTCGTCTTGAGAACATACAGAAGAGTGGCGTTAGTGTCTTTATTAGCAATACAGACCCGTTGACCGGCTTTGTGCAATACGCTCGACCTTATGTGGACGAGAAGCCTGCTGAGCTGGTCCTCGAAATTGGCGGCGAAACAACAAAGCTTCATTTCTCAGGAAGTAATGCTAGGGCGGAGTTCTTCAGGGACACCAAAGCACGAGTTGCGAAGTTGTTTGAGCTTGTCTCGTCAAAGCTAAACTTTTCCCAGGCGATCAAAACTGAACATCTCACCAACCATGGACAGTTGACAAACCTCGGAAATGCACTATTAAAGGAAGATCTTGTCCGTATAGCCCTCGAGCCCGAATCAGCCATTATTCTAGATGGGAAGGACTATCTCGAGGATTTCATCAATGCCGCGGCGTCCGAATCTTCCACAAACGAATATCCCCGGAAGCGAAAGCGAGCAGATGGTGACTCAGGCGATGAGGAGTGGGTTGTCACGACAGGGCAATGGAGGTTACGCATTCAGAACGCACCAAACGGCAGGGGTGTTGAATGTATTCTTGTTGCAGCCAAGCTTGATGCAATGAGCTCGCAATTGTCGCGTAACATGTCAAGGAGCTTTCTGGGAAGCTAATTCAGTATATTTCACCTGGTTTTTGCAGCCGTAGTGAAGCGAGAACGAAAAATGCTTTTATGTTGCGAATCAGATCTGTAAGTGGCATCTCGGGGATAATAACAAACATCTATGAGACGTCCAATAGTGCGAGATGCCACACGAAAATATGAAAACGGGGGTAATTGACACAGTTGTTATAGTGGAATTGCAAATACGGAACAAATAATTTGTACACAATCCAGCCAACGCATATTAATTATGACCAAAACCAACAAAAGACTTTGTCTGACACATGTCATGAGAACCCATGAGACCATCCCTAAAACGGCCATAGAAACAAGATGGAAAGTCGCTGAATGATGCTCCATGTTCTTGAGTCCCAAGTGACTTGACAACAACAGTTTAAAGTAGAGAAAACACAATAACGCCCCTTCGCCCTGCAGGAAAAGAGAAAAAGTGATGGGCTAAAGGGTGAGCGGAAAGATAGGGGCCCATCAGGAGAGGTGAAAAGCGAGAACTTTTTATGTATGGTCGGGTCGGGTCGGAAAAGAGAGAATTTCAGGAGGGGGGAATAGGGGTGAATGTGAAGAGTAGTAGGTTGTTCGTCAGGTCGTGTCATGGCTCATACAATTTGGTCGTTCAACATTCATCGCCCTTTGCCAGCAACCTTGCCTGTGGGAGCACTCATATCTCGTCGTTCAACGCCCTCGACCATTCGACGGCTAGGTGTCATTGCGCCCTGCGCCATTGAACGGGCACGGCCACGACGTTCACGGATCTTGGCGAGAGCCTGCTCGCGTGTCATGGTAGGGGTGAGAGCAGGATTTGACATGTCAAAGGTGGTGCCTGTGCTGTTGTGGGATGGTGTGCGAAGACGTTCGTTGAAGGAGGCACTGTTCCTGACCTTGTCGTCGTGAACTGGCACGGTTGTCGTAGTGGTGACGGTGTAGAAGGCATTTGTGGTGTGAGGTCGAGTGTCAGGAGAGACAAGTATATCCTCGGCCACGTCTGGCATGGTTGGTACTGAAGGAACAGGTGCCGAGTGACTGTGAGGAGCGTTGAGAAGTGAGGCGAGTGATGTTCTCTCTTGAGCAAGCATGGCGAAGGCTGGAGGTTCGACTGAAGGGGTTCGTGCGTATCTCCGGTAGTTATCGTACTCGCCGGAGTAACGGGGCTCCATCTCAGTGCCATCACCGATCGTGGTTTCAGCCTCAACTTGCTCTTCAATTACAACTTCGTCAACATCCTGAAATTCGCTCTCAGCATGACTTTCTCGTTGAGCCTTGGCAGCGGCCTCGGTCTCTTCGATTTTGCGTTGCGCCTCAATGATCTCGGCTTCTTGCTCCGAAACCGTCCGGAAAATGCCTTCTTTGGGACAGAATATGGTGCTTCGACGGGGCTCTTTCCGGGATTTAATGATACGTTGAGGGGGCTCTTGGAGGTGCTGTTCTTGGACTGGCTCAGGCTGAACATCAGGCTCTGCTCCTGTCTCGGGCTCGGTCCGGGCTTGCGGCTCCTCGATACGGGGAGGAGTTGTAGCGCGCTTCTCGCCGTCTACTGCCCCATTATCCAGTTTCAGGACCTTGTCGTTTGGTCCCTCTAGTCCAAAAGAGCTTCGGCGTTTCTGGCGAGGGGCCTCAGCACTGGCACGACGGGTTGACTTAGAGCAAGCACAGCAACGGAGATGGCATTCGGCCTGCAAGAATTCAATCATCTCATGGGCACGGTCTGCTCTTTGGCGCTCCCACTGCAACTGAATGGACAATTCCTCAATCTCAACCTCACTAGCTTCCGAGGAGACGATGTCCATCGTCGATAGAGATACTCGAGGATCTCTTGACACTCGCCTCTTGTCCTTTTTAGGAGAACCAAACTCATCGTCGGCATCTTGTGGCGGTAGAGGAATACGACCTTCGGCAGCGATACGGGCAACTTCCTCGTTCTTGGCCGCAGTCTTGTAGGCGTCACGTTCCTGCTCGACGAGCTTGATACGCTCCAATGCTTGGTCTAGTTGTTCCTGAACACCAACGATCTGATAGCGCGCTTCGAATGCTTCTTGCTCTCGGACTTTGCTCCTAGCCTTTTCTCGTTTGAGGTTTTCGTCGATCATCTTTGCGTTTGTGCGTGCTGACTTGAGTTCTTCTTGGAGCTTGACGATTGATGATTGTGTTTTGAATGTCTCTTTTCGTGCGCGGCGTATCTCCTTTTCCCATAGAGCTTGTGTGTGTGCATGGGTCTCCTTTGCTCGGCCATAGTTCTCCTGTGACATGGTCAACATGCAATGTTTACGTTGGCTTCAGAGGAAACCTACCATTAACGACTCCAGACGTTCTCCGACTTTTCGCTCACGGTCTTTGCCCTCATCGATGGCCTTTCGTAGATTTTTGTTCTCCTCTCTGTATCTGCGCAACTCAGTCTCGGCCTCTTCGCGGCCAAGCATGGCGCGCTTCAAAGCAGCATCTGCTGTTTTGCGTTCTAACTGTTTTGATTGCATAGTAACACTAAGGTTGTTGAACTGGCTGATCTTATCATGAACGGAATTATCTCTTGAACCGCCACGAAGGTGAGAGAACACGGACTCCCGCTCTCTTTGTTGATTCACACGGTCCGCAGTGACGGCCTGAAGGGGGCCGCCCGGAGAGCCGGGTGGACTGTTTGTCTCTTCCATTGTTGTTGAATATAATTTCGATGCAGACGTGGAGGCGGATATGAAGTATCAAACTGAACCGATTGAGTTTTGTCGCAAGTGGCTGCCGTTAAGCTGGGTCGACAGTTGACTTGAAGGTTAATAGTGTGTTGTGATAAGGCAAAGTTGAGTAAAAGTGGTGCTGGTGTAGTATCGATTGTTTACCATCCCACTTTGGTGTGTATCAATTGGATGAGCAACTTGTTGCTGTGGTGATCAAGACGACGTCAGGTGACCTCATGCCAGCAATTTGGCCGTTTTATTTGTAACTTACCCCTGGTGGTGTGTCTGTAGCATATTCTAACCTCAACGCTCCAATCAACTGCTTTCAACTATGCTGACCCCGCGAAGTGGAGTGAGTCGGCTGATAAGGCGTGCCAGAATCACGATAAAGCTGTCCAACGTCGCAAGTTAACTCCATTGATCCATGGAAAAGGGAAAAAGTTGAAGCTTCCGACCCCGAGCAGAGGCCAGGTCAAGGTGACAGGACACGCCACTTTATATTAAGATCGCCCCTATTGTAACATTCTTTACTATAAATCTGCTTCTGTCTCCTTTCAATTCTTTTCTCTGCATTTTCTTTGAAACTTGTTAAAGATCGTATTTGTTACTTGTCAAGATGGCCGATGAATCAACTCTACGACAGCGAAAGCCTCAGCCCAAGAACGAGACCGAATCTGAAGTCTCTCAGCCTTCGACTCCGACAAAAAAGGGCAAGAAAAGATCCTCGGCCCAGGTCGATGAAGAAGACCCATGGGATGGCTACTCCCCTTACCTCGATGTCGTTCGTGTCATCAGCTTCATTATCGTGGCCTCAATGGGTCTAAGCTATGTCATTAGCGGAGGGGAGAGTTTCTGGTGGGGACACAAGAACAAGCCCAACTGGATGACCCAGAGATTCTACAAGGACTTGATTCTTGGACCTGTACGTTAAATCTATGATGATCACTGGACTATTACTAACTACCATTCTCTGTTAGCCACCGCCTGTATATATGACTTTGGAGGAACTCTCTCTCCACGACGGTACCGACCCCGATAGACCTCTTCTTCTTGCCATCAATGGTACGATTTATGATGTTTCCAACGGCCGCCGCATGTACGGCCCAGGGGGCTCATACAGCTACTTCGCTGCCACCGATGCTGCTCGCGGCTTCGTGACCGGCTGCTTTGCTGAGGACCAGACCGCCGACCTCCGTGGCTATGAGGAGACTTTCCTGCCCCTCGACGATCCTGAAGTTGACTCTCACTGGACACCCGAGGAGCTTGCTGAGCTCAAGATCAAAGAGAGGGAAGAGGCAAAAAAGAAGGCCGATGCCGCGCTCCAGCATTGGGTCGACTTCTTTGCCAACAGCAAGAAGTACACCAAGGTGGGATATGTGTATCGGGAACCCGACTGGCTGGAGAACGAGAAGCCCAAGAAGCTTTGCGACCAGGCTCAGAGAAGCAGAAAGACAAGAAAGATTCCTAAGAAGGATTGATCTTTACTCAGACTGGGAATGTTGTATGTTTGTATTTCTGGTTAGCCTATATCCATCCTTTTTCAAACCCAACCGAGCTCAAAAGGCATGATATACATGACCGTGAACACGTTAAAAACTTCAAATTAAGGGATAATGAAGATGATCTCTCTAATAGTTTTTGGGTATTCTTGGTTGTTATCTAAACGTTCAACCCTGATACACTTTCCCGTTGAACCTGGCCGTAAACACCGTTGATGACTGTGCCTATCCCGAGGCTGCCCAACCGTTCCAGCAATTGGTACAAATATCCCCATTAATTGTTCCCAGCATTATGTCTATCCATTCACAAGTTCGTCATGCTCTCAGCTTATAGTACATACATAGCAGCGGCACCGACTGCGAGCAGCATCGAAATAGGGGCCTTGAGCTCAGCAGCAGCAGCAGTGACCACAGGATCGCCTGAAGAACCAGCTGTGGGAGTGCCAGTAGCTCCAGGGGCCGCGACGCCAGTTGGCGTGCCAGAGCCATCCTCGGAACCGTCATCGGAGCTACCATCATCGGAGCTATCGTCACCGGAGGAGCTGCCGCCATCAGAGCTGTCGCCGCCGGAGCTGCTGCCGCCGTCTGAGCTATCGTTTCCGGAGCCGTCACCTCCAGAGCTGCCACCTCCAGAACCGCCTGTGTTGGTGCCATTGCCACCATTTCCGCCTTGCGGGGAGCCACCACCTTGAACAGGAACGACTTCGGAGACCGTAGCTGAACTGCAGAGGCTCTTGTAGTTGTTGAGCGATCTTGTAGCATTGGCAGATGTGCTGGGTAACGTTTAGTAAAGAACCCTGACAGAAAGTCGTAGCAGACTCACTTTTCGTTGATAACCATCGACATTCCACCCTGACAGTGTTTTGCCTTGCTGCAGAATAGCCACATAGGCTTCTTGTCCTTGACCATGATGGTGTAAGTGGGAATCATGCCCTTGGACATGCTAGCCTCGACAGGCTGGTAGCCAGAGTAGATGCCAGTGACATTTGACATAACGTTGCCAATAGGTACACAAGGGTCGTCGAAGGTAGACTGTGTCACTGTGTGGTTGCCAGCCCAGAATTGAAACTGAACCATGGTTCCTGGCTCTGCTGTGATCTTTTCAGGCCAGAACTTGAGGCCAGTGGCATTTGTTGCCGAGTTTCTGCCAACCGAGACGACTTGGACATCGACGGCTAAAGAGACTGTTAGTTGATTCTTCTTTTGTGGCTCCATGGGCACATACCTTCAGCAACAGCCGCAAGGGCAACAATAGCAATTTGAGAGAAATACATAATGATTAGAGATTTGGGATTGTGGGTATTTGGTAGAGGCAAAGGAAGGGCACTCTGGGAGGGATGTTCAGAGATGGGAGCAAAGAAAAGAAGCGACTTGCGCTCTCAAGGACTAGCCTCGTCTAAGAAAGTAACAAGAAGAATTAATGAAAGATTGAAAGGACAAAGGAAACGCGTCCAATGGGAACAGGACCAGACTGTTGATTATGGAACGAGATGGAGAGATGAGGAGAAACAAAACAAAAGAGACGAGACGGATTGGTATATATACATCTATCTTGGGGCTTGGCCTATGATGGTCTTGACCCTGATTACGAGTTTCGAAGCACATCTGAAGCACGCCTCTCAACGGCGCCGAAAGATGGATCTTGGGGCTTCCGTCTCGGCTCCTCGGTAGACTTACAGGACAGGCGTAGTATGAGACACTATCAACAAGGCTTCGCTGGAAGAGTTGCGGAATGAAACAAATAGTGCTGGGTATGTCTTGGCTAGCTTTGGTAAGACTTGGGAACTACCCAGGCTATATGTCAGGTTCAGATATCGAGCTCAACGACATAATGTTCGGAACTAAATACAGAAGAGCGACTATCGCAACTCGGACAAACGATTATGATTTCTTCCTCTTATTCGGGTTTCCATTGTCAACATTGATCTAGTAGCCTTTCTGTTCGAAATGAGGTTATTCATTTTGTTGGTTAAGTCAACTGAGAAATCAACCCATGGCGCTTAGCATGTCTACTATCCAGACCTATATCATAACAGACTAACAGTCAGATATTTTCGGTGACTATAGGCCTCGGCTCCAGGCCCAACCGTGTCGGAGCAGATCGACCAGGGGTTCGTCTGCTTCGGAAGTGCCTCATCCGTAATATCTTGAGACGAATATAGTTTCGCTGCCACTATTGGTCCTTAAAGGGCTTAAGGGGCACATGGGTGCAAAGCTGCCCCATACGGTAATTTGAAACTTGAGAGCCTTGGCTTTCTCTTGATGCAGAATAACATTATTCGAGCCCGCGCTGACGTTGCATTGGTTTGTCGGGTTTCAGCTGCGACGTTTCGTGTTGGTTGCAGATTCTAAACGTACCTATGTGGGGGGGGGCGAGCTGCTGGGGTTTTGCCATTTGGAACACCCCAGCTTTATCAACTTACTATGATTAATTTCCTAATACGATTGTATTTAGACGAAATCTTCGATGAACTTCAGCTTGGTCAACAGGTGGCTAAAAATCGTCCTTAACGAGTTTTGATTTTATGACTCACAACGGAACTTCTCAGACGAAAAGCCGACTTGCATAATGTGCGAGAACATTTACCAAAACCCAAGACTGCCTGCAACAAACAGGAACGACAAAGAGTAGCACAACGCCACGTTTAGCTCGCCACTATTGTAGGCATTAGAGCGGCTTGGAGATCTAGGGCTGCGGATTACATGATCCTTCTAAGAACATGAGGTTTCAGGAGTCATTGCAAATATAACCTGTTACAATCTGGAAATATGAGCATTACAACATCTCCATCTAGTTGACTCTGCGAATACGTCTTGATTCTTCTTTCACATTAACAAAACGCTTGGAACTCAAATTCGTGATTCCGATCCCGATTATGCGGGTATTTACAGATAGAAGTGATCTCCCCTATTTCTCTACAATTCCTAGGTCACTATAATGACGTGTATTGACTAGGAACGACATCAATAGCTCGTGATATGGCAACCTGCCAGACAGCCCCAAGTCAAGGATTCCGTATCCTCGTACATAGCTGATGAAAGCTCACAGACTTGTGGCAGAAGACCGGCAGTGCGATCGCCAACGCCAATATGAACAATCTGGGCTGACACAGTCGGAAGACACCAGGCTGCAGTGCAGGCGGCCATTGCATCTATCGGATGATACTCCGTCTTCACTTCCTTGAGCTTGAGATGGATACCAGGCGTAGTGGGAGACATCGTGTTGCGATAATGAGCTTTCGAGGACCAAAGTCTCGGCTGCTATAGTGTTAATGTTTAACAAAGAGTCGGTCGAATGCTTTTCAGATACACGTGCCCGTATTATCGTCAAAGTGCAACATAGGAAGTCACTGGCCCGGAGAGCCACCATACGCCCTATGTATGAAAGCGTCAGTCATGCGCGGTTGTCGCCAGTGCTTTTCTCCAGATGCATACCCATTGAACACTTCGACTCTTGTTCACCCCGAAGGTAGAAGAGATACCGATTGATACCACTCAAAGATCCAGCAACAACTGTGGTGATACCTTCTCCAGGTCCTCGACTTCGAGAAATCCGCCATCCTTCTCGACAGCCGCTCTCGCAATAGCCTCTCTCACAAATACATCAAAGTATTTGCCCGCCGCGGCGTTTGCATCTCTTGATATCCGCGTCGCATCTTTAGCAAAGAATTCGTGCAGCAGCCGTGTGAGCAGCTCTGGCGGGATCGACTTGTCAGGTTCCTCCTCTTCTACAGCTTGTGCTTCACGCGTTGAGGTCCCGTGTCGGTTGTTATCGTCATCTGAGAGCTCAAATGGATTACTCGATTGTGGTTCGGATTCGGGTTCTGATGCCTTGGCGCCTTTCTTGGTTGTGGCTTTTGGTCGGCCACGGCCTGTACCTGATGATTGCTTTGGAGGCATGTCAAAAGTTCAAGGGGACACTTAGGGTCCAACGTCATAAAGTTGTTGCGCCGCGCAAGAATTACTTTGGTAACCGCGTCGAGCCTACATGGTAAATACTGGTAGCTTAGTAAGCATCTAACGTCAAGTTTCAGACAACAAAACAACAAACCCCTCAGTGTCACAAAATCAAATGATGACGAAAAGAAAAGAGCAAGGAACGACGATGTGACATCACAAGGATCAGTGGACAATGTATGGACAGTAAAGGGAAATTGCATTGGTGTATAAATTACAGCGGCCTAGAACGGAAGGCAAAGCAAGATTAGAAAAAGACGCCGTGCCTATGCCACTCTAACCCGCAAAGAGCTGCTGTTTCAGAGGACCACGTCGGGTATCTGTGACAACTTCCCTCAACCTGCACTTCGATCTCGCCTTTTAGTTTCAACCAGCGGACACCATGTCAAGCCCGCAGATTAAGATCCCCCCGGATTCCTTATCCCCCACACACTCGTCTATACAGGGTATGTTATACAAAGCGCTTATTTGAAGGCCTTGCCGAAGAGGAGGACCTGGAGCTGATCGTAGATGGAGAGGACACCAGCACCGGCAACACCACGGAGAATGTTGGCACCAGCACCCTTGAAGAGAGACTTAACACCCTCCTTGGCGACGATCTGGCGGGCAGCATCCATGGTGTTCTTGTACTTGACGGCCTCACCAGAGGTCATCATCATGCGTCGTCGAATGGTGTCAAGAGGGTAAGAGGCAATACCGGCACCAGTGGTGACGATCCAGCCGAGAGCGAAAGAGGCAAGGAAGTTGTTGGCAAGGCTACCGACAAGGACGACGGGCTTGATAGAGTCGTACATTCCGAAGTAGAGACCACGGTAGACAACGATACCAGCAACGGAGGGCATGAAACCACGGTAGAGACCGGCAATACCATCAGAGGCGAGGGTCTTCTTGTAGACATCGACGAGACCGTTGAACTGACGGTCACCACCCTTCTTAGCGTTCTTGGCATCGTTGGCAAGACGGGTACGGGCATAGTCCAGAGAGTAGACGAAGAGGAGGGAAGTGGCACCAGCGGCACCACCGGAGGCAAGGTTACCAGCCATCCAGAGGGCGTAGCCATCCTTGTCCTTCTTGTAACCGAACATCTTCTTGAACTTGTCACGGAAAGCAAAGTTCAGAGCCTGGGTAGGGAAGTATCGGATAACGTTGGCGGTGTTTCCTCGCCAGAGGGACATGACACCCTCATCGGCCATGGTGCGCTTGAAGCAGTCACCAATACCGGCGTACTTGCGGTCGAGACGACCGGTCTTAAGCATCTCATCCTGCTGGGGGTTAGTGGATGGGACTGAGCATGCTTTGATCGTGTTTAACTGACCTGGTTCTGGATGAGGAGCTTGACACGCTCAATGGGAGCGGCAGCGGTCTTCGAGACGGCGGCGGAAACACCACCCACTATGAATTGTTAGTATGATGAACGAGGCGTTTATTCCTCAAGCACGACAAAGGGCATGGTGCCCAATGAATTAATACTGGTGAGCGGTAGCGACGTGGGTACATACTCAAGAAGTCGGCCATGAAGGGCTAAAAGCATGTTAGCATTTTACTCTGACATTTTGCGAATACTGTCGAAGTCCTGCGGAGATGCCAGCTAAGCAAAAAATACCACATCTTCATCAACCAGTGCCCATTGAGTGAATTGCAATCGACACATCCATATTTGATGATCAATTACGTAGCAAGACTCGCGAGCGGCTAATTGATGAAGATGCCGTCTTTTGATGCCGCGGCATTTCACGGTCGAGGGGATCTGTGATCAAAGGAAGAAGAAACTTACCGGCATGCCCAAGACCTTCTGGGGTTGCTCAGCAGACATGGTAGCGGTTGTGAAGGTCTTTCCCTTGAACAAGAAGAAAGGATTGAGGGGAGATTGAGGATGAAAGAAGAAAGAGAGAGAATGGAGGAGTCGAGAGAAAATAAATCTGCGCCGACGGGGGGTGCGAGGTATTTGGGGGGAGGGAAAAAAATTGCGGCGGATCTGAATGAAAGGCGCTTTTGAGCGAATCTTTCCGGGCCCGCGCTAAAGGGAGCTGGGACCCCAGCCAACCAAAACCAAGCCAACCCGTACTCTCCACGGCAACAGTGCGGGTTGGAAGCCTGAGGCCACAGCCTCGCCCAGGTCTGTGTGCCCCGGGTGCCCAGAGTGCCTCTGAGCTTTTTTCAGGGGGTGGATAAGTGGCCACTCAGTGGCAATCAGTGAACTGAATTGTGGGTAGTTTCTGGCACAAATCCAGGTTTGAGCTTGCTGCCCGGCTGCAAGATGAGATGCCGGTTCACCCCGATTTTTTGTCGAGCGCCGAGACCTAGACCCGTTCTAAGACATGGGAGCTCTCTCTTCGGGGTCATTTTTTACTGTATGGGGTACTGTACAATACAGTAGGTAGATTTGGTGCTTGTAGGCTGTAGGCTACACCTACAGGCTCCTGAGATGATTAGCTGACCCCCAGAAGCATCCATGATACTTCACTGCCCTGCAGGCAGAAAAGTTTTCTATGTGTACGGCATTTATGAGAAACAGCAATAAATAAATCATCTCGAACCAATTTCCAGTCCATTGTGCTTCCAATGATTTCTCTTGCCGCACTTGCCATCATGTGCTGCAATTGGCTTATCTCGATCAAATGTCGTCAGTCTCCCATTACTTTGGATATTATCTCTCCGCCATCCCTCCCTCCATCATGACATCCTTTCACCCACCTTTCCTAGCCCCCAGCTCGTTCTCTAATCCACTAGCTTCCGGTCCCTCCACAGACTGTTGGTCGCATCGCCCGAAATAAGCCTTGCACACCTGGCACAGTGCGCAAGCTTTGTGCGTCAATCAAGGTGAGCCACGCTGTGTTGGTCTTGGTCCTCTTGGGTCTTTCCTCATCGCCTCCCCCGGTTTGCACCCCCTGGTTCAGCCTATCCGTCCAATTGGTGTCTGTTTGTTTGAGCTGTCCAGGAATACGGGGAACAATCTTTTTTTTTTTTTTGTTCAGAATTTTGCTCGGGTCCAGTTCTGTTCAGCAACCGAGGAAGCTTCCAGCTCAGCGATCTCCTAGAGTAGCCGTACGCCCCGGCTCAATTGGCTCTATGTCCTGACTAACCTGGTCCCTGGATGTATTGTTCACTGTGATAGTCGTAAATTGTGAGTTAAATGTTTGTGGCCAACTGTCCTGGCGTCGTTTGTCTATCATAAATTTACAGGCAGTGATATCCCACACCGGAACCAAAGATCCGCAAGAAAGGTACTGAGCTATAACGGTTCAACTCTTGAATAGAAACCTTCTCCGCTTTCAGGGGATAATTGAATTCATGCTGTTGCAGACAACTTGTGATACTGGCGAGACTGGGAAATGAAATCAAGTGTATAGTTCTTGCTGTCTTAGGAGAATCATGGTAACGGCTTGTGCATTTGTTGAAACCATAGGAGAAAATGCATTCCTATTAGAGATTCTTTGATTCTGGTTTATGAAGCTTCATGATATATAGTACCCGGATCGTGAGAGAAGTCTACCCTTGTTACGCTTCTTTAATAGAGGCCAGTAGAGGGATTACAGCTCTAGACAGGTAAGAACACTAAGGGCCTCTTTCCTCAGTGATAAAATGCCTTGGATAAAAATGCATAAGCTTAGTGGGTTTTTGATGGGTTTGCTTTAGCTTCTCATATCAAGTTCTGAAGTTTTCTCGCTCCCCGGGGGTAGCTTTCCTGAGGCTTCGGTCAAAAGAAACCAAGCTCATACCCTTTGAGCCGAATGAAGAATCCGCCACCGCCTCACTTGTGTCTCCTTTGAAATGCACTGTACTGTACAGTATGAACAAGGGCTTATCGTCATGCAGATTCGGCTACCTAACTTTTTTTTTCTCTCCAGTTATGGTCGTTTGTCCCTAGCTTATCTCTCGGGACGCCCGCTTCCTCGAGGCAATCCAATCCATGAACAGTAAGTAGTATTCGACAACTTCATGATTATAAACCTAATGATTTTGTGCTCTGTCTTCTCATTCTAGAGACTTAATATAGGGCCATTTTGGACAATCAACTATAAACCGTTCAGGATCTTGCCAAATGTTTCTGATGACCGTCTTTGGAGCCATTGACCTATAAAAACCGACCTCTCGAAAAGGACAGAAACCACGGTGTCCAGTCTCCTGTCTTCCGTTTTGAAGATTGCAATTTTTCGACGCGACACTGCCACGAAGGTGAACCAGACACCATCACTGACGTTATACCTGTTGCCCTACCGTATCCAGGCTGTCCGGTCTTTCAATCTCACGGTCCTTTGGTTATATCAGTGGCCAAACCTCTGCCGTTCGTCCACGGATAGCCGATGTGAAATATACATGCCATGGACTATCTGTCCGTAGACCAAACGGCTACATCCCATCTAGGTTAGAGCGTATTACCTGCGTCCATTCTCGGGTGTATTCCCTCCCTGGTCACCCAAGCAAAAGTCATGACAAGAGCACTGCGTCAATTGTTTTCAGGGGATTGTGCACTCGATGCCTTTCCGAATCAACATATATATTAACACAACCTACAGCAACCACGCGTTCGTATGCTGTGCTCCAAGAGCTTCTTCTATAAACCTCATCAGTGCAGCGAAAATAATGAACATCTTTCAACATAGTAGCACGTGATTATCAAATCTGCGTTTCTAAGGTCACGTGCTACATATCGAACAGCTTCAACAACAACGCATTTTATTCTTGCGCTTGATGCTAGACTACCAGTGCGAGAGCCTTGTCTTTTTGACAGTTTGGTAATTGTATGTTAGGCTGGAACTGAATTCTCGGGGAGAAACAAGGCTACACTGGCAGTACTGGGTGCTAAAACAATATCCAAGCAACCAAAACCAGCGACATGACTCGATATCTCTGGGGGCGGTTGCAGGGTGCTGACAGAGACTTCTAGTTCATATCTCATCAGGCTGTAGCATATGAAGTGTTTGTCTTAGTCCAGAAACGGAACGCATCGTTGAGCTACTGTAGAGTGATATGGAAAGCGATGAAGTTCCTGGTGAAGTGCTGAAGGCTGCAAATTGAATACCAATTCTCCTACTTGTGCAAAGGACCAGAAAAGTCGTGATTTCAACAGCTCTCGGCCACAATTTGGCAGTCATTTTTCGCAAGCCTCACTGACCTGCCTTGCTGGCAAGCGGACTCATCAGTCGCTTTAGCATGAAACAACTTGTAGTGCAGTCACACGCTGTTTGATCACGATCATAAGAGATGTGCTCTGGAAAGAATCACTGTTAGATCTTTTAGGTCGGCAGTGGTCATACTGTCGAATTTCAGTTTTGTCGGAGGCCCCAAGTTCGATTGCAAGCCAGCATGGCAATTTCGGTGACCAAACCCAGATCTCTGAGTCAAAAGGGAACACATTGACAATGATTTCTACGTGAGCCTTTGACAAAGGTGATTGAGGACGCCAGAGCAACGGCCGCCTGCTCCAATGAGTCAACTTATCACATGTGCGGGTGACCAGGTAGCCCTCGACAAATTGTATGCAACGGCTGTTGGGTTTACAAGATCAAATATCGTTCAGTCAAGCGTTGGTCCAACAAGCGCTCATACCTCAACCAAATGTTAGCGGGCTATCAAGCATTAAGTAGTTGCAGAATGGTTGTGGAAAATAAGACAGTAGTAGCTCTCCCCATACTATCGGGACACATGGTTGTACATCACAAGGAACTATAGTTTGGTCGTTTCGAAGATTTTTCATTCCGTTGCCATGTGTGCTAAAGCGATTCCGTCCCAATGCTTAACCGAGCATGAATAGCGTCCTAAACCAGGCTTTTGTTTTTCGCCTTACAACACCCTCCGACCATGCGGCCTGTCTATCGTCCAGGCCGCCCAGACGCACAATCGTGAGACTCAAGTTTATCGTTCATTGCATTTAGTCAGAACCACCGACGGCACGGGCTGGAGTCATGTTAGCAGTTGGTCGGATACAGCGCATCGGGGCCAGAATGTTCGTGCGAGAAGGGGGAGGAGGCCATACTGTAGATCTTCATCTTGCTGTGAGTGACCACAGGCTTGATGATGCCCTTCTCCTCGAGGTCGGCAAGGCACTGTCGTGCCAGAGAGCCGTTGATCTTCATTCGGTCGACGAGGGTGGCAATGGTGACGAGACGGTAAGACTGCACATCCTTGTAGAGCTTCTCAGAGGTGGGGTTGTCGAGAACGACGGCGTGTTGGGCCTTGTCCTTGACCTTTCCCT
>NC_030989.1:973465-975355 GCF_000149955.1 Fusarium oxysporum f. sp. lycopersici 4287 | reverse complement strand
GTGCTCCCCAAGGATGTTGTCAAGGAGGTTGGCAATGTCAAGCTCTTCAACAAGTGGGACTACGATGTCGAGGTCCGCGACATCTCCCTGACGTACGTTTTGACTCTGAAGAAGTTATCTTCAAAAACTTCACTTATGCGCAACGGGATGCTGACGGATGGCCTACGAAATAGTGACTACATTTCCCTGCGAAACCCCGTCTACGTCACCCACACTGCTGGCCGTTATGCTACAAAGCGATTCCGCAAGGCCAACTGCCCCATCATTGAGCGATTGACCAACTCTCTGATGCACCACGGCCGCAACAACGGAAAGAAGCTCATGGCTGTCCGAATTGTCGCCCACGCCTTCGAGATCGTACGTCCAACCTAAGAAGCCCACGAAGGGGGGGGGGTTTTTTTTTTTTCTTGGCCTTTACAGAGTGCTAACACCAGGGGTAGATCCACCTCATGACCGATCAGAACCCCATCCAGGTCGCTGTCGACGCCATCGTCAACTGCGGTCCTCGCGAAGACTCTACCCGAATTGGTTCCGCCGGTACCGTCCGACGACAAGCCGTTGATGTCTCTCCCCTCCGCCGAGTTAACCAGGCTATCTCTCTCCTCACCACTGGTGCTCGCGAGGCCTCTTTCCGCAACGTCAAGTCCATTGCTGAGTGCCTTGCTGAGGAGCTGATCAACGCTGCCAAGGGTTCCAGCAACTCTTACGCTATCAAGAAGAAGGATGAGTTGGAGCGTGTGGCCAAGAGCAACCGATAAAAGGTGCAACGGCGGTATCATGATTGGAAGGGTTGGCTTTGGCGTGTTCCGGCTTCTTTCAAGAATTGCATTTTGCGTTCATCGGGTCTGGGAACGCGGCTAGGGATTTTCTTAGGTGGCTCTAGATTCAATAAAAGTCGAGCTCCCTTAGAGGTGAATGAACTAAAATTCAATGTATAAGCAAAAGCTGTCTGTGTTTATAATTCTATGGTTTTCCATGTTCGACTTAACTGACTGTCTCGTCTCTGGAGAAAAAAACTCAACTTTTTGTCTTTCCCTTCTCAACTCACTGCAGTGGTATGGTTGACTTGTTTTGGGGAATAGAGAGCAACTAATCTAGACGGGATATCTTCTCTGAAATCTCCAAGCGCTGAAACATACCAACATGAGGCATACCCTCTTCCCACCAGGTGCCCATCTCCTCATCTATCTCAAATCCCCATTTCTTCCAAAGCTGTACCACCTGCTTCTGCGCGTGGACGCAGACGAGTCCTGACCACTGGGGAATCACCATGACATCTCCGACTGGATTGAGATGTTCGAGGCCGACTTCTTTGATGTTGGGATTGAAGTATGACGGGTGAGCTTTCAGCCAGCTGAGCACTGTATTGACGAGAAGTCCAGAGATGCCATGTCCTCGGAACTCTTTGATCACTGCCAGTCGTCCTAGTTTTACATACGGCTCTTGGCCATTGTGGAATGTCGTCTTCCGGTCTTTGATATATGGCTTGATCCCCGACGATGCCTTCATCTTCTTGTGCCCATTCTTGTGCCCATTCTGGCTACCATTATCGTCTTGGAGAATCCCATTCCAGTATTTGCCCCCGTCCTCTGGGTGTGGGTCGTGAGGAAACGGTACCAGTCTGATGGTTCCGATCGGTGTTGAGCGTGTCGAGCTCTTCCGAGGTTGTATCACATTTCCCTCTTCATTGCGAACCTCCAGCTCTTCGACCTTGTTGACGCTGGCGTAGACAACCCAGTGGCACGAACGAGGATCATCGTCATCAACTTCATTCTCGGCCGGAACATTTTGCTCCTTAACAAAGACTTGCTCGCGAACTTCCATGGCATCCAGGAAAGTCTGTGAAATCGACGATGGCTGCTCTCGAGAGGGCTCCGCGTTTGTATGAAT